>NC_069145.1:58970561-59003902 GCF_943734635.1 Anopheles cruzii
AATGTCGCTAACATCCAGAAACTAGAAAAAGTAAAATATTTGCATCATTCAGATCCGATTGTGAGTCAAGACATTCGTACGATTTCCTGAAGGTCAGCTTTGATCAGTTTGAAGTGCAGTGTTGCGGTACCAGAGATCGAGCTCTTATCGAAGTTCACCGTCCAATCTAGATCCACATGGCGTATGATAAGCTCGTCTGGTGGCAGGGAATATAAAGACTTATTTTATATGCGCACAATGAGATAGATAGTGTGCGACCCGATTGAATGGGAACCTACTCCCATCCATTATCTAATACTTACGGGCATTCGAGTAGGAGCTGGGATCGAGTGGGCTTAACCGCATTGTGGTTGCTGGGCGATTTGTCGTCAGAAGCAATAGCACCAAGGAACCTGCGAACAACAGTGGTTGCCTGAGCACAAGTGTACACGATTTATCCCAGGAAAGGCAAAATGATGGTTTTCTATATTTTGGCTGCGCTTTATTAGGAATCCAACTGTGATAATCCCGTCACACTCAGCACTACCGTTTCATTCGAAAACGTTGACTAAAAACGCAGTTATCACCGGCCGTCGATAGATTTTCAGTACAAAGTGTGTTTAGCACAAGCCCGTAACGAATGCCTAATGATTGGGAACGTAGAAGGCAATGCTTGAATCTTCCTAACCGATAACAAAATTTCATGAGACGTTTCATAAGGGAACGGTCCTAGAACGTCAAAATCTCTTGCAGTGTCAAGCATTGAGTTTGTTTTGGATTATAAAATTATACATGTTGCGATTCGAGGAACTCTAAATAAACCTTGTAAATAAATTTCCGGCCATCTCTTGCAAGAAAACTAATTCATCAACCCAAGTACAGTTATGTCCAGTACGCAGCGCGTGCAGGTAAATTGAGCTTATGTCTAAGCTGGCGCATTTAATTTCGCCCGACTGGTTATGAAACCGATTGCGGATATGACCGGCAATTCCGCAAATTGTCTAAATTTATTGTAGAAGTAATGAACATACACGTAAACGTCGTAAACTGGATCTTGTTTTTTACTTTGCATATGAAAATGCTTCTGCTGCGTTATTTTTAGCAATGGGCAACGCTTGCCCGACAGTGGCACATATTCGACTGCACTTGGCAAAATCCATTTGAAGCAGCCTCATTGATCCGAAAACATCTGATGGGTCTCCACAAACCTATCTACCATCCACTGAGTAAGTATTTGAGGTAACCAGGTGACGGTTCCAGTTTAAGTAGCATCGTTTTTCAATTTGCTCCACTTTTAAGATGATTGTGGCGACCATGTGGTAGTGATTAACACATCGGAAATAGCTCTTCCGGGGGATGAATGGAAAAAGCGTGCCTACTTCCATCACACCGGGTATGCAGGAGGGGCCAGTTGGACTCTTGCCTGGGAGCTGCACGAAAAAGACCCTACGATGGTAAAAAGGAACTTTCTTTGTCGTCAACTTTGGATAGCACGCGGCAACTTATTTTTTTTCCCCCCTAAACACGCAGATCATGAAAAAAGCCGTTTACCGAGCAATGAAGGGCAATCTACAACGACGGCACACCATGCAGCGCCTTCATTTGTTTAATAATGATGAAGTGCCGAAAGATATGCTGGAAAATGTAACCAACCAAATTCGCCAACCGCGACGAGTTCCGCAACGGTTGGATCGGATCGACGAAGAAACCGTACGCAACTTCCCAAAAATCATGGACTATCCGAAAGATTACATTCTTCGGTAGAACGGGAACTGCAACCGACCTCTTTCACTAGTTGATCAATCGACCTAGACCTGATTGAAAATAAAAGGCGTTTTCGCTCTTTAGCTTATAGTTTATATTTCTCTCGCAATTTGTTTTTTTACATATTGATGAAATGCGTTTCACTTCAAACAGACCCCAACCCAGTGGTAGCGAAACTTCCGATAGCGCAGACCGTTTTGCGGTTTTCTACGAAATCACCATACGGCATAACATTTAGGGTGGTTACAGCTTGAAGCATACCGTGACATCAACATAGAGACATAGCAAGAATGGCACTGGGAATGCGCAACTATTTTAGTGCCTTCAAGACATCTTCAAGCAGCGCTTTAACGTCTGGAAACTTATTTTTCCTTGGTGGTCCCTTAGGCAGGCCGGACCACACTGACGCCTTTTCTCCGTCTTTTGTCTTGGCGACAGCAATCTCGAAAGCTCCGCGGCGTGGTGTACCACTATCGTTCAACACAAGCTGGAAGTTGTGTTCGGGCGCAAGCGCACAAAGTTCCGCGTGGACCTCTGCAGCCTTGCGCTTGAACACGGATCATGATTTGCAATGTTCAATGAAAATGTAGGGCCCACCGGCGTCACTTCCATCGCTGGCTTCAGGCTGCGTCGCTGCTGTTTCGCCTGTTTTCGCCTTTTTGGTCACAGTCTAGCAAATTGTTGGAGTTATTATAAATGTGTCGGAAAGCAATCGTAATTCGTGGTTTACCTCTGTGCTTGAACTTGCAACCTTACGTTTTTTACGAGCCATCACGAGCCACCTTCCTGGTTTTTCTAAGGACACACTTTTTTACGCACTTCTTTTACCCAAGGACGGCAGAAGTAATTTGGCTCCAACGCTCGGCAGAAGGATGCTTAAACGATAGGAATACATCGATTATTGCTGACAACACTGCTCTTTTGAAGCGCGCAACGCATAATCGAGCAAACGATCGCATAGCAATGTATAGAAGATTGATAGAGAATTTAAACAATATTTGGCCTTTCTTCGATATTCGGTGGGTGGCATCGCTATTCAAAAACGATCTCACTGTGCAGAATTAAATGACGAATATGATTATGCCGAACAGGATTATCATATCCTCCGTTAACTAATCGAATACACGTTAATCGATTAACCTCGATGTCAAATATCTTTTCCCCGCTAACTCGATTGTTGAAAAAGGTTTGTTTGTTTATTTATTCAATGCAATCCAAACAGTTTTTGTATTGTTTGATGGAGTAAGATCCGCCAACTCGGAAGACACGAAGTTCCGAGGCACCGAAGGAAATCAAACGATCGCTAACCATTGTCCAGAGGATAAAAGCTATTGCTGAAATCGAAAATGATCGAAAGGTACGAGATGCCGCGAGAGAATTTGATCGGTGTACCTCATCTACCGTGACCGGGAGGATTTCGGAGCGACTTTCCGTGGTCGAGTTCGTTCGTTGAATACAAGTAATAGAGCAACGAAAGGCTAACATAGTGCACGGTTCGTTTGATGATTAGTGTGCCATCGATCAGCATTTGAAGTGCTACGACCAACCAACTACGAACGCTGCTGAGAATCTTTTATCGAAGGATACCATTGGAGCAGAGGATGAGGAGCACACCGAAGCCTTGTCTGAAACTAGATTTGGGTGATAGCTCAGACAAAATCAGCAGTGAAAAGGACGCACTAGCAACAACTAATGCGTTAGCACCTAATGAAGAATGTGGGGTATCTGATGAGGACTCGGAGTCTTCCACCTTATAGCTCCAACCTGTTAAACCTCGGCGCATAACAGCGGAGCTTGTTAAGTCGACGCTAGTCAGTATGAATGAAATCCTCTCGGCTATGGATGATATTTCGTACAATGTATTCGGTAGAAAAAACGCGATAGAAAATAAATTAAGCTACCGATACGACATGAGTATGAAATAACGAGAAGTCTAGAAGTAAATCAGAAGTAATTTAAACATAATACCCCGCAAACACGACATTCAATATAAAACAACAATTAGTTCAATAACTATCTTGTAACAACCTACAAGCAAAATGAAACGCTATAATTTAGACCATTAAAAGCTTGTCTGAACTGCGAAAGGTCATATTTAGTAAGCACATATTGTTTTCATATCAAAGACCATCTTTTTTAAACCAACTTTTTTATTTTTTATCTGCTGTCTTTTCAAGAGAGTTCAGGTATTTAAATTGTAAGCGCTGCTTCCATTTGACAAAATTTGTCCCACAAACGAAAATACTATTACGCTAAACATATTCGCGACGCAACGTCTATGGTACGTTTTCGTGATCCAAATTACGCAGTCTTACATTAATTATATGCTATTTTTGGCCTTTAGGGACTAAGAACATTTACTCCTTTCATAAAAATATGACCATAATCATGTCGAAAAAAAATGATCATCACGAGCGACAACCGCAACCGTTCTTTACAGATGAGCTGCAGGCATCAGCATCCCGTTCGTTAGAATGCCACCTAAAAAAGGGTAAAGCAATATTAATTTTCCATACAATCATGCATCTGCATACTAGCAGCTCACCTGGAAGACCATCGTCACTGTCTATCACAATACCAAGATACGCCGCGAGTCCTCCAATAATCAGCACCAGAACAAAGATCACTATCACAAGGACCTTCTCTCGTGGGGTAAACTCATGTCTACACCGGCATGACCAGGTCCAGTACTGCTCTCTGATAACGCTGAAATTATGCAAGGGGAATTAGCATCCACTTTGGCAGGACCATACATCGTGAATCAGTAGGTAAATTAGTTTGGCCTTTTCTAAATATCTACGTGCACCACTTTCTATTCAAGGACACAGCTCCTCCGCAAGGTAACAGAGGTTCAGACGCGTAGCATAAGCGTGTGTCACATGCCAGGTGGACAGAACCAGTTGATAACGTGGGGTTAGCACGTATCGATGGGCAATTGAATTGATAACTTTAGATTGGTGTCGTTTTAATGATTGATGAAGGTGTGATTCATGCCGCTCCGGCCCCCAGGGGGTGATCGACCAATTGCATTCAATCGACCAATTTGAACCTTTTCATTTTGTGTGGGTAGCAAAAAGACACAAATCAGCCGAAGATTTCGACGATCATCTTGCGACTAATACTACCCAATTCCAACCGATGGCACCGCATCGAAGAAAGCGCCACATTAAGCCGTTCGTTCTTCGCGTTAGTTTCGATTTTTCGAACTTGAGCGAAAAATTCAAGGATAGCGCCAACAACAAAAAAAACGAAACCGTAATAGAATATTTCGCATTGCGCATTCAACTTCGCGCTAAGCCTCCTACCAGCCGTTGGGGACATTATCGTTCGGTTTACTTTTATCTTGATCCGTTATCTGCGCGTAACAAAATTTCCCCAAACTGCCCTTGCTTTCATTGGTGAATTTGTTGAGGTTTCTAGCAAAGGGAATTCTTATTCCCGGTTTCATGTTACGAACATTATATTTTTTTTAGTGAAGTTCATGTCCTGCAGTTAACAGAACTCTAGGAGCTGGCAAAAAATTCTCTGGTTTATCCTAAATCGTCTAGACACGACCTTCACTGAACTAACCTCGGTTGTGATCCGGGAACAGTGATCACCGTAGCTCCACTGTCGTTAGCGAAGACAGGATTCACGACACCACCATCACCATGGGTAGGTCGCTCCGGTAGTTCATATTCCGGAGGCAATTGTCCCTGATCGATGAAGTACACTTTACTGGCTCTATCCGTTTTTCCACCGTTCACAGAACCTGCCACACTTCCTCTTGCCGGGCCAGCACCCAGAGTCGTAGCCGCTCCACTTATCGTCGGGAACGTCCGACTAGGGATGATCGGACTTTGGAACGGTGTGCTGTACGCGGACGGTGGGCTGCCCAGGTTCATCGCAGCCTTCGATCGGACCGTGTCGTACTTCGAGTCGTTGCTGGCATGCGAAGCAGTCGGTGACGGTTCAACATTACGTGTTCCGCCATTTTCGCCACCAGGCACTCGGCTTCCTTGCTGGCTGGTGAATGAAAGCGAGAGACTGTCACGAAGAAATTGCATTCCCACCGGTCCACGGGATTACGTCGATTCGCCCCGTAGCTGAACCGACCTGCGCCGCAAGAAAAAACACATTGAACCGGCGAGCGAACATCGGTTGGGCTCGAAACGAACTCTTTTTTCAATCGCACACGATACGCACTATCCGCTCCAAAACGAATTGTTTACGACCCAAGCCTTGATAAGGAATTCGACCAACGGATGGTGAGTGCGACGATTTCCTTATTCGAGGTTTTTGGTGCATGATAAGATACAGATAATCGATGGCACGATGCTAGCCCGGCGGACGGCAACGGTTGCTCGCGGAAGTGGGAAAACATTCGCGGTGCGTCAGTACACGTGGCCCACAGTGTGATAGGGTTAGACAATGGTGCAAAAATCGCACCCCTGTGGCCAAAAGACTGGCTCAAGTTCAAGTTAGCTGTAACCAGATAACGGTAAATATCTTGTCAATGCTGAGTTAGAATACTAGCTGTGAATGTTGATAATAACTAGTATATGTGTCGACTGTGAAGATAGGCAGACATTAGATCTTATCAAACAACGGCGTGGACAAAATGTGTGCATATCGCTTACTGCTACCGTGCCAGATAGTTTGTTAGGCAATAGCAATTTATCCTTACCTCGCAGCAGGCGAAGATAAAACTACTACCATTAGTACATGTTTCGTTGATACTAATCATTTTGCTTTTGCAAAGAACTCTGGAAATGTGGCTACTTCAGGATGAGATCCGTGATGCTACAGTATACAGTGTTAATTTAACTTTAAACATCTAATCTGTTTTTAAGCTGCTTTTAGGCATGTTTTCCAGTGTTTTTTTACTAGATCAGCTGCAGTACGACCTCTGAACCATCAATCCCTATTTGCATCCAGCAGGAAGGGCAATCTGGGGCATGAAAACAATTGAGCGAGTAACAGATTATCAGCCATACGTCCGGACAGCATCACCATTGGATCCGTAATCTACTCGTAAGACAGTTAACAAACGTCGTGTAAAATAAATGCTGCCGCTCATTATCTGTCGCTTCACATTTACTGTTCGGTGAGCGGGTCGTCTTCGCGGTTTTTTGTAAGTCTACCAGTAATCATTTCGTTCACAGAGTTTTCTATTTTATGCGTATTATTGGAAACGGCCACGAGTGCAATTGGCCCAACTGTAATTACCTCTTAGCTAATTGGTCACCGTCTATCTTTTTTAACCGGCTGCGGGCAAAGTGACGTGAACCAGAGTTTCATGTTGCTTTAGTGTAATACAAAAGTTTGATTTGACAAAGACAATTTGATACAAAAGTTACATTTCACCCAATAAAAACACTTGACAGGGTCGATGGTCACTAGACTTTTTGACCATTTACTGCGTTATCTTACGCGTTGCAGTGCTAACACTTGCACCCTTTCCTGTTGACCGGTCTTTGGCGCGTTTGGAAGACGCTGAACTGTTGTGTCACGTTACACAGCGACTGCAATACTGATTACGGAGGAATCGCGATCCCGCCAATACACACTTACGAATCGCTATCACATACCCGGGATTCAGACGGTTCGACACATGCACACCAACGATGGAGCTCCTGCTAAAATGTGTTCCAATTTTTATCTCTCGCGAGTCAGTTGGCCGACCGACGTACGTGGTTGTATCAGCTCGGGTTGCAGTTTGCTGGTGGACCACTGATCCATCGATTTGGGAAAGAATTAAGGCGGAGGAGGAAAATAACCTTGCTCATCGTGAAACGGCGAAATGGGCTCGAAATAAAAGAATACCCATTTTTGTCATAAAGCGCACAACGTACTTTTATAGTGGTCCGTCATGCGGTACCATTACTTATCAATTAGGCATAAAACTTCGGTATTATCGCAGTTTTACATGATTACAAGCAGCTTTTCTGTGAGCGGGAATTCCTTTCGAATCGAGATTCAACTTATTAATCTATTCCCGCATCGCCACGTTAACGGCGCACGCGCAAAATGCGCAATTAAAATGCTGAGCCTTGAACGGCTCAAAATCGTTCAAAGGGGGCACTTTTTATCCGATAATTTGCGGTTAGATATGAACGGTGTTTTGTCATGTAAGTGTTCCTTAAAGTAACGGCATTTTAGTATAGGTACACTATATTGAAGTAGCGACGCATCGCGAGCCAATTAAATGTCCTGCTTGATAAAGGTAGACCAGATGGAACAACGTGCGCCTATTGTTGACGAACCTTGTATTACCCACTTCAAGCGACGCTACTCGAGATACCGGTAAATCGAGTTTTAGTTTATCTTTGGGCAGGAGTTTACAGTCGTTTCCATGGAGATACACATGTAAATGTACCCGGGAGACATAAACAGAAAAGAAAAGTTGTAACCTTATCTATTGATTTATTACAAGCGATCACCGATAGGAGATAAGTTATTTACGACAAATTATCAGTTATAAATGTAAAGAAATTGAATAACAATGGTCGTGTTATTTTTGCCAAATTATTTGTGCAAAACTGCTGCATGAACAATTTCATCTGTTGGGGCAGAGCCATTTATACATTAACTTCTCATTTTGAGTTACTATTACGTTGAAGTTCTAATTTGCATTCAAACACTCACGCTGGTGATATTTTTCCAAGAATAATCATAGCACAGAATAATGCATAAAAGACCAATTCCCACAATTGAATTGGGCTAATACACGTTTCCGATTCCGGTTGCATAGAAATTCGAGTTACTTATTCCGCGTAAATCGTATTCGGTTGTTCGTTAATACTTCTCGGAGTCTTACTCTATCTTATTGCTTATCATTAAACGGTGTTTCGTTTGATTTGTTCTTCATTTTTAAACTTTTTTGTACTCTATATGAATCAAATCGAATATTGAATTATATTGAATCAAATGTTATTAAGAAAGTTTATCCATCGTCCGTACCGCCGTGCAATTCCGCCAATAAATTTTCCAAATCGACATCATCTTCTGGTTGCTCAACACCTGCCAACTTGCCCTTCAATGGAACGTTGTAGAACTCAAGCGCATCTGCCACGCTCACCGTGCTCATTTCACTTTCTGTCGCATCAATTAGTCCGAGTTTTTCCTGTACAATCAACTGCTGCCACAAGTCTGCCTTGTGACGGTCAAGAAGAACTTTCTTAAACTCAACCATCCATTCGTTGTACCGGAAGGGACCCAGCTTCTGTGCTTCTCCACGGTACATCATCAGTGCCATGATTATCTTACACAAGGGAGTCGGCATTGCTGTGCACAGTTCTAAAATTACTCTCTGCATCTGGTTGGCAACGGTGACGAACTTTTCGCCACGGCGAAGCAACAGATCAAAATCTTCTGCAGGCGTCACAGTTCCGACGGCCATCACGATCCGCCGATCATCAGCAGTTGGCACCTGGCCACCCGCTCCGGAACTTATGGAAGCATCATGGGGAAGATTAATTTTAGCCACTCGCTGAAGCCATTCGCTGCGTGAGCGAAGCGTCTGCTCTTCCAGCGGAAAGAGATTTTTAATCCGCTGCATCACTGGTATCGATCTTTCCTGTAGCTTCTTGGGGACAGTCAGAAGCTCGCGCAACTCGCTGTCCATAGAAGGAAGGGTAGCATTCGGATGCATTGCCCGATGTGCCACTGTACGGTACAAGTGTTGATAAGTTGGATTGAAAGTATCTTTGAGCACAAATGCTTCGCTCGATTGTCCGCGGTCAGTATCGAAGGATTCCATAAGGTTCATGCTGTCGATTAGCTGATCGATCGCTTCATACTGCTCGGTAGAAGGTTTTTGTCTAGCAGTCATCAAGGGAGCAAACCCGATCATATTTAATTCATCTGAAAGGAGACAAAACATTAACAAACGAGCTGCGTAAAATGTAGAAATAAGGGAAATGCCACCAAATTACCTTGAAAAATAAGTTCGAGCATTGTTAAGCAGGGATATTGTTTTTTGTGCATCGGAAGCAGAACGTTCATTCGGGGTTTTGTGTCTCTTCGGTAAACTTTCACCGCAATCATGACCACTTTCAAGGTTATCATTGCTTTGATTAGCGCACTAAGCTTCTCTTCCGACCCAACGCATCCCTGCTTCGCAATAACTAGGTGGGCCCCTTTTCCGCACAGATACTCTTCCAGGATGTTCACACCGGGTGTAAATCCTAGACAAGTGAGCCGCGCTTCACCCGCTTTATAGTTTATTTCGACCGCACTCTCGTACGGTACGACCGTCGCCCCGTACATGTAACCGTCAATAAGATCTTCCATCTCTAGCTCAACTCGCTTATCGTTGTGGAAGTGTTCGGTTCGGGTATGTACACTTGTCGCCGAACCATCCGCACTGTCCACCTTGAACGGTCCTAAGGGCTTTTGCTCGCGAATCGTGACATACGCAGAGACGGAGATGCTCAGCTTTGTGCCGATGGTTAACGTGCTGTTCCAGGCCGCCGGACGCACCGTTTTCGCATCGTAATGATTTAAACATTTAAGTGCACTTGCAAGATCCGTTAGAGTGTGGTTTGTATCCGACACAATATCCTTCAATATGCTTTCATTATGATACCGCGCATCACTTTTAGGTGTGTCGTCAAATGTACCGGATGTGTCGAATATAGTCGTCCTGGTGAGGGACGCCGGATGTACAATTTGGTTGCTTATGATGTGCACACGATACATCATCGATTCTAAGTTATCCACGAACTTACGCAATTCCGCATCATTTACTTCGGCGCGTTCATATAACGGCGAAATAAGAAAAATATCAAATCGGGATATTTTTTTGGCACTCGTAGAGGTGCGTAGAAAGTTCTCTGCTACCAGAAGTGCATTGAACCAATTCGATTCGCTGCCCGATCGCATCACTTTGTTCTCCAAGATGCGTAATGCTTGCCAGTTGGGCGATTTCATGTATACCGCTTCACAAATGTGTTCGCAATTGTTACCAGAATCAGTATTTAGTTGATGGTTGGTTTCATCCGTACCCATCAGGACTAGACCGATTTCATTTTGTGGTTTGCTGAAAATCTATAAATTTCATTGTTTTGATAAATTTCATACTTGCATCAACATGGAACAACCAGTATTTACCATCCGCTGAACGATTTGTAATGCCAACTGTTTGGAGCATTCGAAAAAGGTTTCTCCATCTGGTCCACAGCGTATGGAAGTGCTTTTTCCCACATCGATCACAATCATGCACGCTTCCTAGAAAAGGAAATCCATAAATAAGCACTATTTAGTACAAGTAATACTTTGTATTAGCTACACTTACTATTTGCGCCATATCTACCGGTACCGGTGACGACAAGTAAATTCATGAAATGACCAGTTTATCAATGTTTACGTTACGTTTACACTGAGTTGACAGGATACGTCACCTGCGTGAGTTTTAGATGGTGAGTGAGATTTCTGTTGAAGCGGCTCTCGTATTTGTAGGTGAAGAGCGAGGTACAAATACTACAATAACAGAATAGTCAACACGAAGCGCCTGCCTATTTAAACGCCAATTAAGCACAAATATAGTAAAATGTAGTAAAATACTACTTTGGACGAAACTGCGAGACATTAAAAACAAACGCTTGGGATTTATTCTAAAATAGTACCATTTGAAAATCAAACTTGGTCAATCAAAGATTGCGCAAAACAGCATTACGGCGAGTAATTAGAAATTAAACAAAGCATCTTAACAATTTTTTTTACGTTGCAGTGAATCCGCTGTGCACACCCTATCGAGTGAGCAGACGAAGAACAAAACGTGGGCAAAAAAGAAACGTGTGGCTGTCATATTGCTCCGTTTGCGTATCCTGTCCCGAATGTAAACAAAACAGCAGGCTCAACTTTTATTTCGGTTGCGACCGGACGATATAATGGTAACACTGGAGCACATCGCGGCTTATAACTTTGTTACGTTTTTCTTTTCGTTCAGCTTGTTTTGCTATGGATATTTTCCATTATCATTTTCGCCTACGACAAAATGTAACGCTGATGATCTGCCACAAAGCATTGAAAATGTACGGTAAGTTAATCGCAACGAGTAAAACATTAAGTTTCATTTCTCTCACGTCGTCCCCGATAATTTCTTAGTTTCAGTGCGATCGATTACAAGCCACATACTTCTAGGGTCATATTCATGGTCATCGATGCGCTACGGATGGATTTTGTACAGCAGGCGCAAAACTTTACCTTTGTTAACAAACTTATCAACGAAAACCGGGCATGTCTTTACCGTCTACAAGTTCACCCACCGACAGTTACTATGCCTAGGATAAAAGCCCTCACGTCTGGGGCGCTACCCAGTTTTCTCGATGTAGTTCTGAATTTAGGCGGCTCCGAAATGGAGTTGGATACATTTCTTTACCAAATGAGACAACGCCAGCAGAAAATTGTTTTCTACGGCGACAACACATGGACTCGCATGTTTCCTAACATGTTTCATCGAAAAGGAGAAAATGCAGATTCGTTATTTGTGTATGATTTCCATGAGGTAATATCGTAGCATTGTTCTTTTACTAACCGTTTCGCTGTACAAATGGTTGCGTTTTTTTAATAGGGCGATCGAAACATTACGAACTCACTGAATGCAGAGCTTGAAGCGGACGATTGGAGTTTATTGGTCCTACACTATCTAGGACTCGACCACATAGGTCACGTGGAAGGTCCGTTCAGTGAAAAAGTTCCCAAAAAACTACAAGAAATGGACAAGGTTGTCGAGACTGTTGTTGCTGCTATGAACAAATGGGTATGATGCGTATTTTTGTACTACTTGTTTGTTCTATTGTCTTGTTTGTGTTTGTTACGATATATCTCTTTTTCCTGCGGCTAACTCAGCCACATCATAGCAACCCGTTGGTAGTTCTAACTGGGGATCATGGAATGCGAGATTCTGGAGGACACGGTGGTTCATCTACTGCGGAAACCATTGTACCATTGCTCGTTATTAGCAATCAGTGTTCCAAAAGCGACGAAACTTATCTTCAGATAGATTTGGCACCAACAATGTCCGCCTTACTAGGTCTACCTATTCCCTTCTCTTCGATTGGCGGCATGATAGAACCAATGTTTGACCGATGGGAGGCAAAAGATATACTTTATGCAATGTATTACAACACACAAAGACTTGTTACTAAAGCAAAAGCATTCCTCGAGGCTGGCCATCAAGCCCACGGTAAAGCATATAATTTTCAATGATAATTTATTACTTTAATCGACCGGTGTCGTTTATTTTAGAAACTTACCAACAGTACGAAGAAGCAAAGCGACTGCATCGAACTATGATAAACAATGAATTCTCTTCATTATCTGGGCTCCAACGTGCTATTTCCCTATATAAAACTGTAACGAAAAGCATGTCTCAGCTGCTTATTATCAATTACATACGATATGATATCATGTACATTGTAATAGGTCTCTTGATGATGGTGTCATGTGCGGTTATCGCCGTAGGGCAATTTGTGCATCTTACTACAAGTGTTGAGCCACGAGAAATATCCTTCCGAGTTCAATTACTTCCTGCAGTATGTTTTCTAATGATATCTTTTATCCTGCTGAAAATTTTAACTTCTGTACGGCCGCATATCATATCAATGAAACCGGTCGATGTCCTTTCTGCTATCACGTCGTTTATTTTTCTCACCCATTTTTTGTTGCTAAAGTTTTTTGTCAGTAACACAAAAGCTAGATTATTAGTGAAATTTTTAAAAAGTACATTGCCCTCCTTAGGAGTTCTCTGGATTGGTGTCATGTTCCACTGTGTTTCGCTTACTAGCAGTTCCTTCATTGAGGAAGAACACCAAACATGGTACTATGTAACTAACACAGTAATGCTAATGCTGGCCTTAAGGCAATTATCAATTATGAACCATACGATTGGCAGTTTGATAGTTCACACCAAAGCCGATAAATCATTGATTAGCATATGTAAGGGCGAGCGAAATGGATACTGCATACAATCTTTAGCTATCTTGTGCATGCACATTTTTATCCGGCGGCTCAATCAAACTGGTGATAAATGGCAACATATTCCTGACATAGGCGATTGGTTAGTGATGAGCGGTCACAAAGTTTGGCTCAGTATTATGCTGATTTTTGGCTTGGCACATTTGGTGTATCAATTAAGCTTCTTGAGCGGTTTACCCGGTAACGTACTTTCCGCCACTGCAGCTTTACTGATTTACTACTATCGAGCAATGAGTGGCACAGTACATCTTTTCGGTCAAGAGACATCCTAGTAAGTAGTACTTTAGTACAACACTACAGTATATCCAATAACGTTAGCTGTTCTCATTGCTCCGCGCATTTTGTCTCCATTTTCAGCTCATCCTTTTGTGTCACATTGTTTTGGATAAATTTGCTAGAAATATTCCTGATTGGATTGTTACCTTTGTTGTATTATCGAATGATTAAGGGAGAGAATACGAATGATAATGCCATGAATCAATTTTTCGGCCATTGCATTAAAGTTATCATACTGCTAGTAGCTCTTTTGAGCAAACCACATAATGTGATGCTTCTTGGTGCAATAATAGCCTCAAGTAGATACATAATGAGAAGCATTGATCGCGTAGCTAATAGGGCAGACACAAATTTGGCACTCAAAATCATCACTCACTACTGGCTCGGAAAAGCGTTTTATTTCTATCAGGTAAGGCCAAGGGAAATATGTTTACACCATATTTGTTATGTTTGTACTCTCGCCACAATTTGTTTCAGGGCAATTCCAACAGTTTAGCTACCATCGACGTCAACGCCGGATATGTGGGGTTAGAACATTTCCATATGTTTCGTGTTGGTTTTTTCTTAACCTTGCAAACCTTTTGCGGTCCCATAATAAGTTTTCTCATGCTGGTACATCATCTACGTATTTCGCAACAATCCTACAAGTAAGTATGAGTCCATCGAGTCAAGACCATGTAGTATCCCAAGTATTTTTCAGCCACCTTCAACAGAATCATTCCGAAACACCGAAGAGGCGATGGGTTTTGGTTATACTAAACGCAATGGTTATGCTTCCCGCTACATGCTTCGTAATAGTGGCAACGCTTTTAAGAGACCACCTATTCGTTTGGACGGTTTTCTCGCCAAAGATCATGTACGAATACTTCAACCTGTTAATAGTATCAATTCAAATACTTCTAGTCATGTGTCTATTACCGACACAACGAAACCAAGAGACGGAAATACACAATTGACATAACTTAAAAAGCCATATTGATTTGTTCTTTATTGTAATGAAAATATAGAAGTTTAATAAAAAAAGAAAACGGTAACGTAAGTTAATTAGTTTAGTTGAGCTTGTTCGCCTGCAGGGCATAGTGAACATCATCCGAGCTAATGTTGAGCAGGATTTTCTGATAAATATCATTTCTACTATTTTCGCAAATCAGTAATCGAGAAGCTCCAAGCTTCGCGCAAATCATCATTGCACGCCCAGGGTTAGGCACACTGATACCGGAAAAAGCAGCAAGCGTTTCGAGCTGAGCATATACTCCCAAAAAGTTGCATTCCTCAATGCCCGTACGGGCAACTTCCGCCGTAACGGCTTGCAAGAACAGTTGCTCCATACTTGAACAACTTCGAATCGTTTTCACATGTACGCTGGCGATCATTTCTGCTAACGCTGCCTGCACGTGCAGTATTGAGACCACCGTGGACTGACCGGGGTTGTAGTTTTTTCGTGATTGATCGTCGGCCAGCTCAGTGGCCCTGCGACAGATGTCCAATGCGCGCCGCGCATCTCCGGATACTGCCGCTACTTTGCGGGACACAAGCTGAACGGCATCGCTATTGAACGCCTCGATACCAGCTAGCCGTGCCATGACTATCTCCTGCAGCTGACGGAAGTTGTACGGTTGAAAGGTAAGCCTAGTGAGCCCAAGACGGGATGAAATTTTCCCCATCAACATTCGCTCTGGAAGATCCATGGTATTGGCAATCGTCACCACGACCAACTGTGCCGTCGACAGCGTTGGCCAGTTTAGAAGATTGTAGACCACATCCTGCCGCTGGTTGCAAAGAACATCCAACTCATCCACCAACAGCACGGTGGTGGTCCGACGGGGTGCTTTTGTCGTAAATCGTTTATTGAGAAGGTTGTACGCTTGCTCCCAGGCCAGTGTTTTGCCCGTGAGCTGTCGGTAGATGTGAACGTACGCTTGGCGCGGTTCCGTTAGCTTCATGCCGTTAATATCGACAAACTCGAACTTGGGTATCTGTTCCTCTTCCGATAAGCTCTTCAGGGCGCGTATGACGGCGGTCGTGGTTGCTGTCTTCCCAGTGCCGGGAACACCCGACACATACATGCAACCACTGCAGTGATCAAAAATTTTTCCTTCTAAAAAGTTGTAAATAATTTCGTACTCCTTTTCCCGGCAAGGTAGACTACTAGGAGTCGCGGCGACATGCAACTGTTCGCGAGCAATCGTTAGATCGTTAGATCCACTTTCCACGGGTCGAACTCTCGAGTGAATAGTTGGTTTGATATCGCCGGAGCGAATGAGTTTCATTTTTTGGGCGCTGTTTGCGGTTGAGTGACTGCCGCTTGGGGTACCACGATGTCGATCCTTTTTTGGGGTTTTACAGTCTACCATTTTTGCTTCCGAGTTTACAAATTCTAGCTTTCGAGATGCGCGATGATCTCCAGCACATTCTTCCACTATATTGGATAGCTGCACGTTTCGCTTTGGAGTTCCAATTTCCTCCGGAGCTTTTGTGGTGGAATTCTTCAAAATACTCTTCCTTGACGCCCTGGGCGTATCGTCTCGTCCACTTAAAAGGGATTTGCGACATTTTGGCGGCGAAACATCGTTGTCCAGTGTTGCTGAGCCAAGTGTTAAACGTTTTCGAGTGGATTTAGGTGTATGGACATTTTTTTGTGTCTCCGAAATTCGTAATTTTATCTTTAAGTTCGCAACATCGGTATCCTTCTCTTTGACGATTGAGTAGTTCATACAATCTGCGTGTTGATCCTTTTGACCATTATCCAGGTCGTCGTCTAGGTTTCTTCGAAAACGTTGCGAGGTTCTTGAACTCTTTCGCAGTTTGGAAGAGCTGGTACGATCATCGTCCTCTAAATCCACTTCGCTTAGGGAATCGGTTATTTGATCGATATCGTATCTGGCATCAATGAGTTTCACCTTCCAACAATCGTCATGTAGCATTCGTTTTTGCTCAGCGTTTAGATTTGCCATGTTGTCTACTGATTTTGATCGCGTAATCTTGACTTTCGGCGTCCTCGGAGTTGGCTGATTCGTTTTATCGATCATCATCGTTCTTCTTCTGATTGATATTGCTTCTTTTGGCGGTGTTATCAAGGGCTCAAGATGCCATCTTCTAGCAGACGATTTTACCAACTTATAACGAACAAAAAATGTCTTTTGTTTGCTGGGCGGCTGCTCGCACCTTACAACTGAGTCATTCAACGAAACTTTTTGCACATGACATACATTAAAAATGGTCTCTATCGATATATCGGGATCAAAGCGAGAATCTTCGACGACCTCACGAGCAACGAATGAATAGTTTTCATCAGAAGTTACGGATTTTGGCAAACCTGCGGGTCTGGAATCGACAGACGGAGCAGTTGCTAAGTATGTCTGTTACTTAATAAGCTCATTTTTCAATCCTTACCTTGAAAACCATTGTACGATTGCCCTGCAAGGGTCTGTGTTATTGTTGGTATCAGTGGAGAATAATTCGTACATGTGAAGGATTTGGGCCACATCGCATCCATCGATAGAATCCGGCTCAGCCGCATCCATGTTAGATACCAGAATGAAATTTCCCACTTCCAACGTTAAAGCACCAAAAATACATTTCCTATGGCAGCACAAAAAAGCAATTAATAGCTTAATTACAGTGAACGATCGAAAGCGCCAACTCATTAGTGTTACTTACGAATAGAATGCTGCCGAACGATGTTTGAAATTAGAAATATCCGGATCATGCGCCTTGCTTACCCAAGACACAGGAAAAGTGGCTAGAGTTTTCATAATGGATGAAATAAAATGCGATAAACGGGGAACCGAACAGCTCGGAAGCTAAACCAACTGCGAAAAAGTGTTGCTGCTTTTCGGCGGGTAAGGAAATATTGACAACTGTATTTAGGCGGGAACGTGGATTGTTGATTTTGAGGGCAGGATATGTCAACTAATATTTCATAGGAGAGTTAGCGTGTCAGATTCATACCACAACCGAAAGTATGATCCTGTAGAAATGTGAAATACACACTTGGTGTTTCCATGGTGATAAGAAAAACCTTAAATAATTTTGTTTGTGGTTTATACCTTGGTCAAAGTTAAAATACAAACCCTTCATAAAAACACGAGTAAAACACAATCCTGAGGAATCCTGTCTTTTTCACTTTTGATGTTTATGATTCTTGATTGGAAGCTTTAATAAACGTCAAAGTAAATTAATTTATTTCAACAACAAAACAACTATTCAAAGAAATTTGATACCTTTTTCGTGTTCATAAGCACTAATATAAAAATGCCCTATCGCAATATTTAACATAATTTGCATTATATACTTCCTGATAGATAAACGGTTGATAAGGCGGATCTAATGTTATTGGGCGCCAATCTTTACTGGTTAATCGAATAGAACCGCTGTTATCCTCTCGCTAACAAAAATATAGGAAAAGTGAATGTCGGAATCAAAGGTTTCTGGCGAATGGATTCGCCAATGGAAGTTGCCAGCGGACAATTTCTATCCCACACTGATGGTAAACTTTACACCATCAAATCTAAAATCGACGTTAATGGTCGCGGGTGCCGAACAAGTGGTGATACTTTACGATAGCCGCGGAGAACAACAGAACACAGCTCTTGGTACGGTGGTTTACAATGGCCGTGTAATATCCTTAAAAGTCACCACTTCAACCGTTGTCGCACTAACGTACCATGGAGAGCTGCTGGCATTCGATTGGACTTCCAGCCAATTCATCTCGCTTGAGTGTGGCAAAGGAATTAAGTGCGTTGAATTGGGTTCCAAAAACGATCAGCTGTTGATCGTGCGACAGCTGGAATCCAACCGTACTGTGCTGGAAGTGATCGAAACAATCGACAACTGGCAGGTGGTTCAAACACTGAAAAGATATGAACTGGCATTAGATTGTGCCGATTTCGAAACACAATTTTGTGTGAAAAATATTCATGTACGGCCAGAAAATTGTCGCTTTTTATCGGATTTTCTCGGATTCACCCAGCTCACCTGTGGCCAGATCGTGGTGCTAATTGGTGCCAATAGCAATCTGTACTGGTTGCGCGAGCGTCAGGACGACGTTGAAAGCGATCTGATTATTGTTCGAACCTTTGCATCAAACGTGCTAGATTTCAACCTATCTGACGCCACAATCTGTCTGGCAGTGCTTCTGGAAGGGGGAGTAATGACCGTTTTTAGTCGTTCGTCTTTACCGGAAACACTGTTAATATGTAGTACCTCCATTTACTTACTTTCGCCACCGGTCGTGGTGCACACTTTCGCACACGGGTTGTTACTATACTCCAACGGTTCAGAAACGTACCGTGTTCGGTATGAGTACTCAAAGGAAGCGAAACAAGTCGTTACGAAATGTGAAAAAATGCCGGTGTGCGGAGTGGTGGCTATAACACTGCTTGAACATATAAGAAAAGCAGTTTTCCTGACCGAAAACAATTTGTTCTATATCGTCGATTGCATGTCTGAGAAGAGCATTCCAACGGCCGATCCAACGAGGATGATGAAACTTAGGAAAACCATGCCGAATGTGTCGAAACGTATTACCAGAAGACTCACCGACGAAGTGGAGCTAGACGAACGATTAGTGCAGGCAATCGCCAAGGAACAAATGAAGTACGATGCTTTGGCTCTTTATCGGAATCGGCAAGTGTTCGGTAAGCTGGCCAATATGGACATCTCCTTTCACAGGGAGATGCCATCCCGATACCATGGAGCGTTGTTGGAGACCGAAGGAAAGAGTGAGCCGATTACGCTATTTGCCAGCGTCAAGATAACACTGAATCTGGGATACTTCGAGCTGCTAGTGAAGCAGAAACGATGGTGCCTTAATGTCGAGTTTAACCGACGCACTATGGTTTGGCCGGTACATGAAACATTTAATAAAGAAGGTCACTTTCACACAATCGTGCCTCTCACAAAAAGCCAACTAGTCAGTGGGCTGCCTACATTCCGGGCCGAGATTTTCACATCGGTCGAGCATGGTCACGACGGCGTGCTACTAACGTTACTTCCCGTTCCGACAACCGTTCAATCTGAAGAACACAGTACAAAAGAGTTTATAGTAAACCTAAGTCCCGCATCATATCGTAAATCTGTACTGCAAAATAGACAAACAGCTGTGGCCGAGGAGATTATACGAAAAAACAGCGGCGATCGATCCGCAAACCGAATCACTGATATTCACTTTCTAACATACTGTATTCGTAACGAGCAATCAAAAGCAAGAGCCCTTCGTCTATCAGGAGACATGAGATTATATTCTCACCACACGTGGTCTGTTCTGGATGAGCCGGTCACCGTCGGCTGGAACGCTGGAAAAACGGCCATTCAGCTGAGTGCCAACCATCCGTTAGCGTTGGACCAGTTCAAACGCTACTTATTACCGCCCGATGAGTACGATGTTGAAATCAGTTGCTGGAAGGATAACTTGAAAGTAAGTAAAGATTCTAATTCCGTTTTAAGAACATCTCCTTTCAATTTGAATGATTTCTTCATAGATCTTCTACCTCGAGCTGCAAGCGGCATCCGAGAACGAATTAATCGTACAACTCTATCGACGTTTGCGAAACAGTGACAGTAATTTAGAAATATTGGAATAATCTAAGATTACGTGCGTCTGTTGTCTTAGTAAACAAACAAAACGGATTTGAATCTTTTCCTACTGAATTAGGTGTCCTGAATTGATGTAAAATAGATAAGTTATGATTACAAATTCGGAGTAACTTTTCGTATAAATGAGTGAATACGAGCCAACAGGAGGAATCAACCCATGTAACACCGTGTTTCTTCCATTAGGATTTAGGAAATCTGGGAAAAAATATGAAGTTTTAAAATTTTATTCTTCAACGTTTCCGTTTCTTTCTTATTTCTTAGTTTTGTAATATATAACAAAGAACACACAGTGTTTTATGTATTTCAATACAGGATTGTTATTTCTTCAAAAAAGAAACAACTTATGTTAATACACCCTGGGCCCTGGGATCCAGTCGTAATGCGCGCGTTACAGCTTTTACGCTAGCTTAGCGAGCCGAGACCGATACCTGCCAAACGCGGATGATGTTGTCCGAGTATCCAGCGTACAGTGTCTGTCCGTCAGTGGACCAAGCCAGCGACAGGCATTGCGGTGGGTCGCCATTCTTGGCCGGCTTGAGCTCCTCGACCATCGTCTTGTAGGCCAAATCCCAGATCTTGATCGATGGCCCGTAAGCGACGCACAACCAGTAACGGTTCGGCGAGAAGCACAGCGCATTAATGACCTCGTTATGTTCGAGTGTGTGCAGATGCTTGCCATCGTTCAGATCCCACAGGAATGCGCGGCAATCTTTGCCTCCCGATGTGCACAGCGAGCCGTCCGGTGAAACGGACACCGAGTTTAGGTATCCATTGTGACCAAGATGATCAATCTTCAGCTTACAGTTCGCCAAGTTCCAGACCTTGACGACGCGATCCCACCCGGCGGACACTATGATCGGGTTCGTGTGGTTCGGTGAGAAACGCACGCACGAAACCCAATCGGTATGTCCGTCTTCCTGGATGGTATACTTGCATTCCGCCAACGTGTTCCACAACTTGATGGTCTTGTCACGGGAGCCGGACACAATCTGACGGTTATCGACCGAGAACGCAACCGAAAGCACATCCTATGATAGAGAAAACGAAAATTACTATCTTCGATTCGGTTTTTGGGAGCTGGTTTGCAATTATTGGTGTTAAAACATAGCTCGAAAGTCGCTAAACATTGCTGAGCAAGAAACAACCGTGAATAATTGCAAAGAAAATCATTTCTAATTTGTCTCTCAACGAAAGGTAACCCCAAAACTACCACTAACAGTAGGATTAGGATGTTAGGATTCCATCGAGAGGACTTTTCTTTTGCACGCTCTAAAAAGAACGCCATGCTGCACATTGTTTGGAACCGCACGGAGCTGGGATTGTGCTTGGAATGTTTAAAACTCATACGAAAATAAATTGTTTCTTGCTTGCAGGCTTAGCGCATCTCTCTGTGTGGTTATGAAGAAATAGTTTGCACTTCATTTTGCCGAATGAAAGTGAAAACTTATTCCAGCTGTTCACGCGTCTACAGTACCTACAGTTGTAACGCTCCGACAAGAAGTAATGGAAGAAAAAGCAAGCCTCAACACACCACAATGCACATCGGCGTGGTCGCGGCTTTTCCTCATCTCTCAAGCACAAGTTGAACAAATTTTCTTCTGCCACGCATTGGCGCTTTTTGATAACCGGGAGCACTCTGCTCTTCTGCCTCGCATAGGCGCTTGTTTTTTTCCATTCTAGACGAGTTTAGCTAGCTTGTAGTCCCTAGCGTGAAAGGTACTGAAGGTACTTAACCATTCTTCGTACTTCAATAGACTTGCCGCTTTTAGAACACCAGCTTCACCATTTGTTTAGCTTTAGCGCGCGGTTTTCAACTCAGGACGAAAGGAATAATCAACATCTCCTATTCAACCCTAACCGAACGTCACTTGGACCGTTGTTCAATCGCTGCCGCAGGGAAGCGGACTCGGTACAATATGGTCACACCTTGGTATGGTCTTCGAATCGACGAGTCGATACACCGGCAGCAAGATCCCACAGGCGCAGGGTTTTATCCCACGAGCCGGACAGAGCGAAGTTGCCATCCGACGACAGCACCACATCGGAGATGAAGTGCGAATGGCCATACAGACGCTTCTGGGGGATGCCGTAGCTAATTTCATCCCGGGTTAGTTTCCAGACTATCAAAGTCTTGTCTGTAAAGATAGAAAGAAAAGCAACGTGTTTAGCAAATTTGTGAGGTTAGGGCAACCATCATAAAGGTTATGGCTGGGAGCAATGATGGGTGTCTAGTAATGTATCCTGAAGCTTCATTAACCAAGTTATTTAGCACAGCTGTAACTTTAAACCGGATGCCATCAAGGAAACTATAATTTTAGATAGATTTACACCACGTTTTCGGCAGCTGCAACGTGTGCCAACTTTACACCTACCGCGAGATGCAGACAGGATCATGTCCGGATACTTCGGATTGGTAGCGATTTGGGTAACCCATCCGGAGTGGCCAAGAAGTTGGCCGCGCAACTGCAACGTTTCAGTCATTTTCGGGCAATTTCACGTTTATTCACGGTTACAGGCTAAACTGCTCCCAGTCGCAACGCTGTACACGTCTTGCTAGCTCCGGAGTCAGCAAAGGAAAGAAATCGTAGCAAATCGAAATCGTTTGACAGCAAGCCAGTTCCTGTTGCGGTTTCCCGTACGCCAAGGTTTATACATACTTTTAAGTTCATTCTTATGCTCCGAATTAGTTCCGAAAATGCGCCAACTCAAAATTTCTTAGGTGTCTTATGTGATTTCAATATAACTTAACAAAGGTCGTTTTTTAATAGCCAAAGCATCAACAACTAAGTAGAACAGCTATTCAATAACTGTATGTTTCATATGTTGGAATGCTTAAAAAATATGAACTCTTGAGCTATGGCGCATAAATGTACATTCTTTATGTCGATTGAACATTTTTGATAGTTTCATGCGAAAAATGTAGAACAATGCGTTTATACTCAAAGTTGAATACTTTTACTCTTGTTTATTTTGGTTTGAGGACATACTTCAATATTAGTGCTTTAGTCGAATCAGTAATGGTCAATAAATCGTATTTCACTATTTGAATTTTAGTGTTTCATGCTTATGTATCGTTTCTCAAGTGTTTCCATGGTATATTTTTTATGCAAAACCCTGTAGAACCGGTCGTATAGACCTGTCAGTATGCTTTATATTTAGATGAATGAGATACCGATGATCTCAGCACTCAGTGATTTGCGTTGGAACCGGCCGGATCAGTCGCATAAAGCTATTCTCAACCGGTCGTCCAATATTATTTGCTCACTGTAGAGTTAAATAGTAAAGATTGTGTTATTATATCGTTTGTGAAAAGTGCTCTTGAGTGCGTTACAACCCATCAGAATAATCCTGTGCACGATAAACGAACCGTTCGGAGGCGAATGTCAAAAAGCACGCACGCAAGGAAAAAGTGAGACAAGTAGTGTCTAACAAAAGAGCAAAACACTGTTTTCGTAGGTCTGTTGAAAGTCGACATAGTTTGGTGTGAGAGCCGTCGTACGAAAGCGACGGTCGATACTTCTTCCACAACGCCGCGGCCATTTTGTTAGAAGTGTGCTTCATTGGAGTCGATCGGGAGTTTGAATCATCCGGAATTCGTATGATTTTCGGTGTAAAGACGGCTGCAACGATTTGAAACTACTGCTAAACTCGTGACTGGAACTCGCCGTACGGATTTAGCCAACCCAGTACAATGGAGGATAAGGCGACGTTAAAAGATTTGGACCAATGGATCGAACAACTGAACGAGTGCAAACAATTAACCGAATCGCAAGTGAAAACTTTGTGTGATAAGGTAGGCAAACATCCAACGACTGCGAAAACGGCAAGATGTGGAAAGGCAAACCAATTGATATTTGTTGTGCAAATAGGCCAGTAAACGGAAGTTGAAGAAAAATCAATCATCTATTCCTCCGGAAAGTGCTCGTTTGTTGCGTTCCCAAGATGAGCACGGCACCAGCCCAAGATGACGGAGTTTCGCTTACACTTGACGACACAGACTTTTTCTTTGGGTCGCCTGGTCGCGCTCTCGGTGCTGTACGTTGCGAAAGCGAATCATACTCTTCGTTCGCTGATTCTATTCTTCTTTACGCTTTATTGTGTCCTGTCGGTGTTAAGTGCAAATTATGACATGTAGTCCAACGTCCTTCAGAGATCAAGAAGTTTGCTGAAGGCAAAAAACGAGATCGATAGGGTGAAAAGGCTTCGACCCGCCATGTACGAGAGAGCAGGAAAGAGCTAGTAGAAAAAGCAGTTCAATTTGACGACGTTAGCAGCTCGAAGAGTAGATCTCTAACCGAGTGTAAAAGCCCGCACAAATTGAACAACAGCTTTCCCTAAATGCTGATATTTTGTTATTGATGTTAATGGATCGATAGGAATAGTTGAAACTCTGCCAACCAGGCGTCCGATTCGGCTTGTTCAACGTGTCTATGGATAGCAACTGCCATAGGAATGTAGTGTTTAATCCGAAAATATTCAGTCTTCGCAAGGTGAACACATTATTTGGTTATCAAAAAACTGATTTCTTCATTGTAGGAAGTTACACAGTTATAATGAGTCGTTTTTGATGCATCACGTTGGCTGTGGCAAACGTTAGAATCTACGCATGTATGAGTGATCTAGTGAGTCATTGTGAGATAGCGTCTGACGATATGCGTAGGATCGAACACAATACTATCGGCATGCAAAATGAGAATGTTTGCAAAGAACCATCTTTCGATTTCGAATTTAAACTGACGGAACCGACTAAATCATGTAACTCATTTTGCCACAATTCAAACACTCCGCTTTCACTGGCAAGTGGAATTTAAAGTTGATAAAGCAGTTAAGCCAAATACTCTTATCTTATCGAAGCATTATCTGCTGTTTTTTTTTTGTAATCATTTTAATTCACAGCGCCTACGACTGCGGTTGTCCCGAGAACAACTAAGGCGAAGTTGCCCCAAAAACAGTGTGCTTAAACCATCTCTCCAATAAGCCACTGTAGAGGTTCATTGATGTTGTCGATGATGCGTTGAAAGTTTTGGTAACCATTTGAATTAGACCTATTCGATTTGGTTTCCTTATTGCAAATGGTTTTTCATCAAACAACAAAACAAATGAATTCAATTTGATTGTTGCTTAGGTATATTTTTATAAATATATTTTTTAATATTAAATACACTATGAAGGGTTTTTTTGTTTTGCCGTATTTTGTATTGGACAAAATGGGCTTAAACTTGTAGGTTTAACCGCTCGACCGATCCTTTTCTTCCAACACCATTAAATGGTTTACAATGTGCTACATTAGTGAGAACTTAAATTAACTTAAATTTAATAAGAATACTGTATTTCGATAAAGATTAAATATGTAAATTAAATTTCAACATAACACGTTCCGTAATCGTACTTTTCGGCTCGTCTTTCGTGAGTGGGTAATACTTGTTGATGGTCAAATGTGAAAATCAGAAAACTATATCAGATTTACTGGTTACCCGAGCGAAAACAAAAACGGATATCCAGCTTGTCAAATTTTTATCGACAACACAGTTTAAACAACATGAAGTGGCAACATAAATTGTGCGTGTGGAGAAAAGTGTTGCGTATGATAATTGCTAATATTAAAAAACAAAAAAGCGCTCAGACGACTCAGACAGGCAGCAGTCAGTCAGTGATTCTATTTTTAGATCCTCGTAACCTACGCCCGTTCCACCGTTGGCCCTCAGGTTGCCTACGAACGCGCGAAGCGTTGCGTTTAGATGCGAGAGCGACCGGGAAATCGTTCAACTTTTTTGGTGGACACATTGCGCTGCTTTGGTTCAAGATCTTGGCACTGGCACAAGAAAACCCCGCCCATTCTTCCCTTAACTTTACCATGGCAAGCCTTGGAACCCCCGTCGGATTGGCCTGCTGTGACCTAAATCAAAGCGGTTGAATGAACGACGAGGAGTACTATTAACCGGAAGTGGATTAAACTACGATGTTGCACATTGGCACCGGGAAACGCAGCGGGCATGATGCACGGCAAGGACTTTTCGTGAACCCACCGATAACGGTAGCGAATCGACGGTTGTTTCGTAGTAATCGGCAGTACGCTTGAAACTGAAGAAGTTTATGATTTAAGTTTTTATGGGTTTCCAACGTTTTCAACAACAGCAAAAATCAACATTTTCTGACTGAAAATCACCTTACTTTATTGTAACTGTGCAAAATTGGGAAATACCCCACACATTCGACAAACACTAGTGACAATAGTAGCAACAATAGAAACAAGCACAGTCATTCAACTATTGTTGATTTTGAAAAAGTGCCAGTAAGATTTATTTAATGATCGTCAATGAAGCCTTGGCGCTCAAAGGATCAAAGCCCCAGACTGTTGGCACTAGTTTTGCTGTTAATACGCTGTTTCTGTGCACGGTGCACCGGCAGCAGCGAGGAATCGAAGCCAATCTTTAGCAGTGTGGATGAATGAACGTGTAAGAGTAGATTTGAGAATTACGTCCACGATTTCCTGACTTATCGATTTCGAAAGGTATGAACATTGTTTTTGCTAATATTTACTCCTTCCTTGGCATGGACGCTTGGCACACGTCAGTAAGTAGCTTAGCGATATCTTCTAGATCCATAGACCTTACGTGTTTCAAGAATAAGGATATTGATCTAGACTGAATAAACAACTCCATGTGACACCTACAACGTCGCTGTATTGCGTGACGTTTGCTCCTTTTTCCTGTGCGAGATGGTAATTCGTCAACATTGACCTTACAATTCTAGACGAAGGCTGAAATCGTCCTTCGTACAGGTCGACCTGCGTCGTATTGTACCGTGCCGTGCTATGGCAGCTTGAGTTTACTAGCATTGCTGGGGAAAGGTGTATACGTCAACCTGCCATTTGCTTAGAAAGTATTTGGTACTGTCCCCCCCCCCGCTGTAACGGTGGATTGAATAAAATATGAGGATTTCGTTGCGAAAGGTGATTGTTATATCGTTATGGTCGTGTTAAGTCTGTGTGGGAAGTGTAATACGGCATGCAGTTGAGTCGAGTCGAGAGGGTCGAGAGTTTCCTCGGTGGGAATTGGGCAAGAACAAACGTCCTGCGACGCAATGGTTTGTCGCAATTGTGTATTTATCCTTTTTGGCTTGGATTATGAAAAGACCGAACCGGGGGTGACCGAACAAACGAATTCATTTCAAGTCAGAAACTTAGTTTGTCTTTGATTTCAATATGGTCTCGTAGTTTTCGTGTTTTGTAAGAATCATTGTCGTGGTTTTGGAAGTCGGATTGATAAGCGTTTTCTTGTCACGTGAATGATGAATAATGCCATTTAAAATACACGTTTACGCTAGAGTTTGACGTAAAAAGACAGTCTTACTCACTACAGTTTGCAGATAACGTATCTTTATTCTTTTATCTTGTCAGCTTATCAATATTTTGATTGGTCTGATGTCTTGGTAGACAGGAACTGTGTTTGTGAACTAACTAGCGGTAGCGTGTAACTACTATATTTTGTTGCCGTACTTTACATATTTAATGCGGCAAACGATGGGTTGCCACATGTCTTTTTTATCTTGGAAGAACGGACCGTATTTATTTGCTACATGTTGTATCAGAAAAATTACTTTGAGATGTTTGTAAGTCAACTATTGCTATTAATTGGTATGCCTTTTCTCATTACTAAACTCCTCTATTGATTAAAAAAGGAGAAAATTTAATTGTTTTTATCATTTTGCAACAGGCGAAGGAAATTCTTTCGAAGGAATCAAACGTTCAGGAAGTAAAATGCCCGGTTACAGTGTGTGGCGACGTGCACGGACAGTTCCACGATCTGATGGAGCTGTTTCGGATAGGTGGACGGTCGCCGGACACGAACTACCTATTCATGGGTGATTACGTTGATCGTGGGTATTATTCGGTAGAAACCGTAACGCTGTTGGTAGCATTGAAGGTACGTGATACATGATGCACATACTACGCCACCGTCGCTGCAAGTTCGATGAACTAATTGTCCTTCCGTTTAGGTTCGATACCGTGAGAGAATCACGATCCTGCGTGGCAACCACGAGTCGCGACAAATCACGCAGGTGTACGGTTTCTACGACGAGTGTCTGCGAAAGTACGGCAATCCAAATGTATGGAAGTTTTTTACGGACTTGTTCGACTACTTACCACTGACGGCTCTGGTCGATGGTCAAATATTCTGCCTACACGGTGGACTGAGCCCATCGATCGACACACTCGATCACATCCGGGCGCTGGATAGACTTCAGGAGGTGCCACATGAAGGTCCGATGTGCGATCTGCTCTGGTCGGATCCCGATGATCGGGGTGGCTGGGGCATATCGCCACGAGGCGCTGGATATACATTCGGACAGGTAAGAGATGGCGCTCGTGTTTCAACGCCAAGGTAACGGTCCACTGACCACGTGATTGTTGTTCCCATTTGCAGGATATTTCAGAACTGTTCAATCACACAAACGGTCTGACACTAGTATCTAGAGCACATCAATTGGTAATGGAAGGGTACAACTGGTGCCACGACCGCAACGTTGTCACAATTTTCTCTGCACCGAACTATTGTTACCGTTGTGGCAATCAGGCTGCATTAATGGAGTTAGACGATGCCCTTAAATTTTCATTGTGAGTATTGTTTCGCATCTTCGGATTAGTTACGACGCACCATTGGTGTTATTGGTATCTTATAACTCACTTGTGTTTTTATTTATTTCTACAGCCTACAATTTGATCCAGCTCCGCGCCGTGGTGAACCGCACGTGACCAGAAGAACACCAGATTACTTCCTTTAAGAAGAATATCATTTGAACGGCAAAAAAAACGGAGCGCCATCAAGCGGCAGCGAAACGGTGAAAAGAAAGAACACACTAAGAACGTAAAACACTGGGGAGACACAAACAAAAAACTAGAAACACCCGTAAATCAAGTAAAACCAAGAAATTTATGCTCGATAATGAATATATAAGTAATAAAATAGAGGAAAAAATTATTTAACAAGGCATGAGTAAGAAGCATTGACACACACACACAAACACGTACAGAGAGCAAGCAGACCTATCAACCGATTCAAAGCTGCAAGATAAACAATTACCGGCGCGAAAGGATAGCTAGCAAGGCTTATCAACTAATATCAACAGCAGAACGGATGCTCAAAGCGAAAGCGAAAGCGGTTCTTGGGGCGGAGCAAAGAAACTGAAATTAACAGTCGCTTAGTGCGAGGAGGAGGGATGAGGACAGAGACAGTAACCACAAATCTTCCCGCAATTCCCGCAGTTCGTTCGATTCACAATGGTCCCACCCGCGGCGAGGTTCAGATATTTGGAATCATGCTAAAAGCATACACAGTTTTACGAACATGTGGGTGCCGCACTAAAGGCGAAGAACATTCAGTGGTAAGTGTATTTTTGTTTCATTAACAAATACCAACACATGTCTTCTAAATGAATCAAATAAATGCCACTGAAATACAAAGCATCATACGAGGGAAGTCGACAGGAACAGGAGTAGAAATAGTATTTTATAAAACCGATTGTACTATTTGCGCTGCCTAGCATACGTCAAAGGATGGCAAACATATTATTCCGTCGGATAGCGAGATGATCATGTGGTGGAACGAAAGAAAATAGCACTTTAAAAGGAATAAGGAAAATACAAGAATAGGAGATGCCTTTACGTTGTTCTGTGTTTTTTGTGTAACCACGTGGTTGCCGCGCGGCTCTCCGGGCTGCCACCGATTACTGTCCTTGCCGTTCGACCATCGTCATAGGCTTTCCATCGTAGCTGCGATTGTCGCGTTCGTGCCCATGAATTGTGCTTATCTAACGTGATAGCTAAGATAACCTTCTGTCGTTGCGGACTTCAAGTTGATGTCTTAATGGCCGGACATTGCAGTAGCGTAATTGTGCAAGGTTTCCCGTCCACCCCAATAGCCTACAATGGTTTTGCTTCTTTAGTTTGTTCAAAGAAAAAATTGTACTATGGCCTGTCAAATTAAACTGAAACCGCACGTAGAACAGCGGGTTGAAAGGCTGGTTTTAAGCTTTTCTTGTGGCTACCCTAAGAGAAATGCTTGTGAGAAGTCGAAGCAAACGATCGTGACCCAAACAGGTTAAAAGGGGGCAATTATCTGTCACCGCACCGCACCGTGAAAAAATAGAATGCTAGGCCGTTATTTTACCGATGATACGATGATATTTTGAACGGGTTTTGTGACGCTAAAGTTGCTAAATAGATGCATGATCAGTAAGAAGCATAAGAAAGCAGAACAATCAGGCTTCGGAATAAGCGACAAGCAAGGTTTTGTTATATGAGTTAACAGTGCAGTGCAACATGGTTTGCGAAATTCAAAAGGTACGGAAAAGATCGCCCCTCCACAAAAATAAACGCGTAAAAATGATTAACAAGTTGGGCCTGGCGCCCTTGACTGCAATTCTGATTTGCTTTGGTTTCGGTTCCGGGTTTCTTGCTGTTTGTGCTATGCTAGGCCGCAAAGAAGGAAAGGCCGGTGTCATACGAAGCCTATTAACGTAGCATAATGTTAACGGCATTCATGTTCCTTCAATATGTAGAATGTGCATTGGTTACGGCAGCCTCCAGTCCGTTGGGAGTTCTTTCTTCTTTGTAACAACGTAGGTTTTTAGGGAATCGCAAAGGTAGTTGTTTGTGTTATGCAGCCAACGATGATAGGTGGTCGCGAGGTGTGAATGCAACTACCGCGCTGGTGGAAGCGCTCTCGCCGCTACCCGTCTTTAAGTGCGATACAACCGGATCGGGTATATGCTAGCTTGAACGCGTATTAGCGTAGTAACATCAAGCGAATGGCACATCACGAGGAAGTGAGCCAGTGAACGTGCTCTTGAACTATTGTCACTTGCACCGAATTGTGGGTTGCACCCGAAGTCGGCCAGGAAGCGGTGTAGCTATAAAGAGACTCTAAAGCTTATAAGGTTTGACTACTATATGCCGTATCGGACGCTAAAACATGTCGAATGTACAAGTAGTGAAGCATAATTACGAAATCAAGCAAAACCGGAAAAAAACGAATAAAAACCACAGCTAACAAACATCCATAGTCACACACACACACACATAAACAAACACGGAAAACCATTCACTCAAACCTCGAGGCACCCGCAGTGGCTGATGGAACACGGAGGAAAAATCAATAAAATTTACGTTTTAAATAATAAACTCGTCTTATGCGCGTCTATTTGTCTTTGCGCCCTATGGGGCATTCCACGGGGCTGTTATTTGTTTTATTCACTTCTACCGTTTATCTTCGATGGGAAAGTTTGCATGCCATGCAAATGCTCCGTTGGGGCCAGTTTGTGCTCCAAAGTCTACGAAATCGTCGCCAAATGCATCAACTTCATGAAAGTTCAGCTTCTCCGCAATGCGCGGCTGTTCTTCGCTTGCTGGCAGATAATTCTTCGGGTCACTATTTCTTCCGCGGTAAACTTGATAATCTGTAGTGAGTATTTCATAAAACCACAATTCAGTCAGACACTGTTTTCAATTAAGTATTTATCATTATAAGTATACTCAACCACTTCAACTTACCATCGTCATCATGTACGGTAATGGCGCCACAAAGCACCGCTGAGCCGATGACAGTCAGGAACACTAACGCTCTAGTTTGCATTTCAACTATTCAAATCCTTCAATCTGATCTGCTCAAAGGTTCCAAACGAAGTAGCCCTCGAGTACGTTTTGTCAAGCCGTTTATGTTGATGTGGTTTTTATACGACGTCACGATTTACTTCAATGAACCCCAAAACGGGAAACAACCGGAATACGCATAACAAGCGGAAGTAGGCTGTGCGGTCGGTTTCGATGGAAATGAAAATGATTCGATATGCTACGCTTGAAGCTGCTACGGAGCGTTATGGTTGGGTAAAAGGTAGCCGGTAGCTGCTTAATGTTATAAGTAAAGCGACAGTGTACGTTGAGATGTGTGCATGTTAGTTTATTTACTTTCACAAATGAGCAACGATTCTAACAACTATATTCATCTGTATGACGATATTTCACTTCCGATATGCCGATATTTCACTGCTTTCTTCTGTTACTCCGGCTGCGGATGCAGCACTATTGGTAATTTAGAAGTGCATGATAAAGATATCAAACAATCTATCATCTAACTTGTTTAATTTAAACGATTACACGGTTTTGGCACAGCTCTGTACTGATCTGTTCATTCCTTCCATTAGTGTCGCCTTGGTCTGAATCACACGGCTCAAAAAAGGTATAGATAGTATTGATAGTCTGATAGTCACGTTAATGCCTTGGTTTGGTCAATAACCATGCATCGAGTAAATTCATGTACATTTACACAATTTACATTTACATTTACACAATCAACTTCGAGCACTACATGCATATTACTTTGTCTGTACTTCCGTTTTAAAAATGCTATTCAAATATGTATTTTTAGTACATCGACGATGCATGAGTTCATGGTGCTTATTTCATCAGCAAATACTATTAATTAAATCAATCTTGCTATCTTCATTTTATTTTCAAGTACGTGAAGACCGATAACACAGCGCGATCCGATCCCGGTGTGTTTAAATAATTACTTATTTCTACTCTTCCTACTATCAAACAGATCCATTCAACAATTGGAAACTGAAGGAACAAGAACAAATAGAGTTTCATACTGCAAGCGTAACGAGGCTTTTCAAAAAAGCATTTCATGACGATACTGTTTAGACAGTCCGGGATGGTACCATACGGAACGGAAGATATAAGGAACCCGGTAGAATGCAAAAGC
>NC_069145.1:59004129-59071427 GCF_943734635.1 Anopheles cruzii
TGTTCTACATTTTATTACATAATTTTTCCCAATGTTTACAATTTACATCGCTGCACGGTCGATTTGTTTTGCTTGAACGGTTTTAGTTAGGCCAGGAGATTTTCTACGACTTAAAAGCCGGCTTCAACTGGTCGTTTCTCTGAAGTGTACTTCAGAGCCAGGTCCATTTGGTTTGCATCAAAAATAGGAAGCAAAAAGTGCGCGTCCTTGAAAGTTTGTGAAGCAATAGAGCGAAATGTCATCGAACCAAAAGTCCGCTCCCAAGCGGAACTGATGCAAACCGACCGACAGGACACACTATCTACTTTCTGCAGGACTTACCTTTTGATGGTGGTTCTTGGAAGCTTTTCAATACTTCACAGCACGGTTTGATATAATATTCACTCAATAAATCACCGTCGGAGTCACATTTCAGTCACTATTCGAACATTTTCAGAACTCGGTTTTTCGTTTTGCATTTCACGAGGCGGCGAACCGCTAATAGAGATTCGATGAACGAGGAGCGCGTGTAGACATTTCTTATTATTTCATGTTTTGTGTTTACTCTTTCTTTCGTACTGTGCGATCTAGCTGTAGCGTAACTTTAACAAAACCAGGAGAATAAGCAGGCGAAACCTATAGCATTAACATCTTGTATTCAAAAAACATAATTGTATTAATAAATTGTTGTTTCAAAATTTGTTTTAAATGAAAAAAAAAACCAATGATTGGAAATATTGTAAGTTTTTCAATCCAATTTCGGCAAGCATGACCACAGCAAGGGACCGGAAATGAACCCAAAATTGAAAGATAAAGTACTATATAAAGCAAAGCTCCTTCGCGCGTTAGGTCCGCTCCATAACCGTAAGTTTGGTCCGAAATTTGGATGTATTTTCCGTAGGAGATGCAGGAGATCCAGAAACATCAATAGACACACACCAGAAACATCAATCAACATTTGTATGGAAGCCCATCCTTCCTCGGAGGTGGGAGGGCCGCAAATTGTTATTAACTGTCCGCTGTTACAAAACTACGCTGTACCAAATTTCAAGCATGCCTTTTTTCGTGAGATGAAAGTGAACCACAAATTCGCTTTCTGTTCATTGTAGGATCTCTACCAACCATTTGTTATTTTTCGTCCACTGCTCGAATGTCAAGCTCACTGCTCGAAAAACGATGCTGGCCAATGTGAGCTTCAAACCAGCTCTCCGACAACCTTCCCACATGGTCGTGCTTCTTTGATATTCGCCAATGCTTTTAACTGGTTTTGTATTTAAAAAACTGGATCCAATTTAATCCTAAAACTTCAATCAATCGTATATAAAACCACTTCGCCCGTATTTCAAATACTTCATTAGATCACATTGATTACTTCTGGTGGTTTGTCGTGAATTATAGGTTTGTATATGTCGGACAAAGTTTAGTCTGTCTTTGATTGATAAAGTTTCCAAAATGGATTACATGATAAATTGGAGAAACGTTAAACCTCCCTTCTCTTAAAAACGGCAACTTGAATTGAAAACGAGAACGGATTTCAAATGTTCGGAAGAACTTACAAAACTGACAATGAGAATCCGTGTCCGTTGCCGATGCGCAGCCGCAACAAAACAGGCGAACGTAAAGTAAAAATAAGGCTCCAAGTGACAAGAAAACTTTGTTTTTATGTGATGAAACAGTTTTTCTCCGTTTTCCACCAGTGATGGAGTGTTTTTGAGCGCGTTCGTCGAATCGTTCCTAGTTAAAATAGCCGTCAAAATGTTGTTAAAGGAAATTGCCCGATTTTCGCTGCAGCATCGAACGCTGTACTGTTACTTGATCTTGAGTATCTGGATATTCTTACTGATAGCAGGTTGGTGCGGTGGACTATTTTAGGATTTTCGCTACCCACTAAAATTGCATTTGTTTGTCGTGTCTCGCCCACAGGAATGTACAAGTACATTGGGTCGATAGAGAACAGCAACAACTTGTTGACGGTTAAGGGATTCGGGTATCGCACCCACCAGGGCTCATTCCGTGTGGACGATGGCGATGCACTGGATAGGGCTCGGACCAAGGAACTCAACCAGACCGACTGTGCCCATCCGGCGACACTGGTGGCGGGAGAGGAAGGTGGCTCACTGGAAGGCTGGACCTTGCAGGGTGTCTTGCTGCTCATCCGCCACGGTGACCGTGGTCCAATGGCACACGTACGGGGCATCAGTGAGGTGGACTGTGGCCACGAAAACGATCCTCTGCTCAGCCGGTACATCAGTTTCACGCAAAACACCACCACCGTCAGCACGACCGGGGGACATTGGATGAAGACGGGCCCATTTCACGGCTTCCCCTTGCTGCCGGCCGCATCGAAGCTGTGTCTGCTGGCACAGCTAACGCACAAGGGAATCGCCCAGATGCTACGCGTTGGGGACATCGTTAGACAAGCTTACGCAAACGTGCTCGGCTTGTACACACGTCCGGTTCCGGTGGGTTCGGTGAAAACGACACCCTACAACGCTTCGGAAGGCGGAACAACCAATCCGACGTCCGGCACGCTGTACTCAGTGGACGATGTCGTTATCTACTCCACCCGTTACCGGCGCACGTTTCAGTCGGGAATGGCGCTACTGTTCGGTGCGCTGCCACCAGAAAAGTGGCTCGCGCTACAGGTGCAGGAGAGTCACAGCCTGTCGTACTGCTTCTCGGACTGCGCCTGCCCACAGGCGGAAAAACTGAAGAAGTCACTGGCGACCGAAATGAGCAGCCATCTGGCGCAGCACCCGGCGATCGGTGCGATCGCACAGTGGATCGGTGCCGCGTTGCTGCAAAACCCACAGCTTGCGATCGGTCAGCAGGTGAATCCGCTCGACATTCGCGATGCCCTCTTGGCACACATTTGCCACGCGGCCCCCTTGCCTTGCCGCAAGATACGCACGAACGTGAACACCGCGGAACGGTACGGTGCGAAGGGTGCGACATCGAGCTCGACGCAGGATCCACTCGGGCTGGACGTGATCAATATCGATCAGGAGGATGGCGGACTTGCTGCTGGCGCCGTGCCCATTAGCCCCGCCAACACGGACCAACCGGACGACTTGGACACCACTGAGCAGCAGGAGCCGGATATTGAGGGGTGCGTCGAGAAGAGCCACGTAGTTGCGCTCATGTCCTACATCCATTGGGCCGGCGTGAAGGAGCTGTACAGCCACACGATGCGACAGCAGGGACTGCTCCGTTCGTACGGTCTGCTGAGGAACATTGTGGCCTACATGCTGCGGATGATCTCGGGCGACCGGATAAAGTTCGTCCTGTACTCGGCGCACGATAAAACGCTGGAGTATCTCATTGCGTCGCTGGGCGTACGCCTCGACAATCCGTTCATTCCGTACGCTTCCCGGATGGCGTTCGAGGTGTACAAAAGCGACAAGGACACACAGTACTACTTTCGGCTCGTGTACAATGGGCAGGACATTACGTCCACGATTGACGTGTGCGAGAGTGGCAAGAGTTTGAACGTTCCGCGTGGTATCCGCGGTGGACGGGGCCATCTGTGCCCGATCGAGAACATCATACGCTTCATCCACGACGACTACTTCCTCTCGCTGAACGCCACCAACTACAAGGACGCCTGTCTGGTGCAACCGAAACAGGAAGGATTCTTCTGAGCGCATTGTTTTAGACGCTTGTTCGGCTTTCTCGAACCGTTCCGGACCTGGGTTTAGCGAAACTAACGACGATTAGCAGTCTGTGATACGAAACACGTTGTGTTTTATCGTTACTTCCGTTTACAGTTCAAATGCAGGGAAGAATGTTACCGGTTTGTTTTGTTAAACTAGTGAAAAATTCCCCGTTACTTTAATGCTATATAGCGAAAGGAATCTGTTAGTGCTGTAGTAGTACGTAGTTCTGCTTTGATGCCGCTTGCCAATGCACGCCATGAAGACTTCCGGCTTCTTTTAGCGACGAACGATGAAACGAATACATATCAACCGACCGACCTGGGGCACCGGTGCCGTTTGTAGTCACTAATTAAATTTATTGGTGTGGTTAGTAATACAAAATTCATATTGGTGTAAAAGTAAAGCTAAACGAGAGTCAAATAAAAGCTTCCTTTATATGTGTAGACAGTGGTTTTTTCTTTGCCGAAAGATTCGGAAAGCCATCAAATTTGTCTTTTTGATTTATTTACCGAGGGCCTTGGTTAGAAGAACTTGCTTCGAATTTATCCAAATTGTGGTTTTGGGAATTGGGATCGAAAAGAAAAGAAAATAGAGTTTATTACCAAACTACCACACAGCATTGAAAATGGTCGCTTCAATCATTTTGAAGTGTACTAGTCCGTGCAAGAGCCCAAGATACCAAATCCTTCAATTTATGTGAATATTTAGTTTATTAAATTGATCGTTATGCAATATCGGGTTTTATGTGAATATTGTTACGGGCATTACTTTGCCCAAAACATTGTAATGGCGCCTCATTGCGCTTCTTCTGCTTGCCGTCGTTCGATGTGAATCGCCAAAAAAGAAAGCAACATTCCAATCGACACGAGAAACTCATAATTGGTAATTTTTATTGCTAACGCTGCGCTGTTCGCTGTCGTTTTTCTGTCGGATGTTTGTTTTCATACTCTGGTCGTCTTTCTCACGGGCTTAGCAAATCACTGTCCAAAAACCGCGTGCCGCGAGGGAACCAGTGAAAGGAAGTTCTCTTGATTAATTTCGCACAGATGCGAACCGGATAGCGGGTGTCAAATTTGTTCAATCACTCGAAACAGTTCATATTTCAGAAGTGATTCGTTTAACAGCCAAACCCGAAAACGATACTGTGTTTCGCAAGCATACCGTTTAGTCGCACATCGGTCGTGGCCTGCCAAAAGTGGCCCATCTTTCTGGTCGTGGATGGTCACCAATCATTAGTTGTTATGTCTTACATTTGAATAACATTAACGCACAGTCGCCGACGACCAACGGCCCTGGTGGCGAGCCAGATGGGGCAATGGCCAACAGGAAGTCGTAATGGTTGTCTTCGGGCTTAACAATTCCATCATTAGCTGTCGAATTGGTTACAGTTTCGGGTCGAACATTCGCAAGATTGAATCGAGTTAAACTGCTTCATTTCCACCGCTCGTGGCCGGATGGTGGGCCGTTGGAGGTTTGTGTAAAACTGTAACGCCACAAGCAAAAGGAAAACATTGCGCAATTGCGTATCTGTTTCATCGTATCGTGGAGCGTCTGAATTATTCAAGAGTTCGGGCTGATGAAAATCGGGAATGGGAGTGCACCGGCGGACAAATAGTGCTGCACCTCGTGCACCTGTGCCGGATAGGAAGATCGGAAAGCCTACGGGGCCTGGGCGTGTGCAAATCGGCAAGTGGATTGGAGCCGGCAATGCTGCGGACCTCCGACCGGGCTCGTCGACCACGGAGCAGCCGCCTTGAAGAAGCGATAATTATTCGCTCGGTAATCGATGGGCCGGGTAAGGCGAAAGGTAAACTGCCACCGGCGGAGGGTGCGGGCGTCCACCAGGGCGTCAAGATGGGAGCGAGCGAGGGCGGTAAGGTAAGAAGAGAAATTGACGAGTACAAGGTGAATTAATTTTACACCGATTAAGCAAACTACCACCACTATTTAGTCGATTTTTCCGAGCAAACAAAACACCCTCGAAAACCCGTCAGCCACCGGCCGGTGGAGAGGTTCCGAAGAGATGCCTCAAGATAATTTAGTGTTTGCATTCGCCAAGGTATTGTCGACTTTCGTTGGCCGCTTGCTGTGGCATAACTTGCTCGGTGTGCTTTGTGTTCAAAAACTATCCTCGGCACTTCCTCGAGGCGTGCGATTCGGGCGGGATTGTTGAAGGTTTTTGGTTTTAGTTTTTGTTCCCCGTTACCTTCCTATTAAACCTGAATGAAAGTTATAATTGATGAATGGCCGCCAATAAGCATCAAATAATTAAAACGAACTTACGCAGCGTGCATTACATTGCTGCATGTTCCGGCGTGGAAGAAGCCCTCGGTACTCAAGAAAGTATTTTTAGTGTGTTTTTTACAAACTGCGTACATCGGAGAGCATTGAGCCAACCTTTGCCTAAATTGAAATCATATCCATTGAAATAAAATCCAGAAATACTCATAGTGGTGCTTTTCGTAAGTTTTTTAGTACCGAGCCATGGCAGACGAGCTTCAATTTATCTTCCCTTTCATGATACACTTCAATTTAATTTCCTGATATATTCAATTTATCTAGAAAAAAAATACTAAGAGATTTCTTCTCTAAGAATTATTTAAAAGAAATCAACCAACGGTTTACGTCAAAATCGTTTTACTTAATATACAGGGTTATTTATAGTCAATTTTCATTAAGAAATTTGAGCTTTGAAATTAAGAAAAATGAACGAAACATTAAATTTTTAATAAAATATATTTTTTATCATAAACTTTTATACTTTGCTATTATTTGTGAAACCAAGTACAATATGCGGGAATAACGCACAGACTCGATTCAATACGGACTCCCTGAAACAAGAACGGATGCAAGAGTTGTACAAACAGGCCATCAGGGAGTCGCTGCAACCAATAAACGAAAAAGTAACTACGAGCGAGAGATGGAGCGCTCTAAAAACATGCTTAAGGAACTGTTCCCAAGAAGTCTTGGGCACGCGTCGTGGTAAGATCAGATCTGGCTGGTTCGACGATGAGCGTAGACATCGGCCGAATAGAGAAGCAAGTTCATCAGAAAAAGAAGCGATTGTGGGAAGATAACAAAATACGTGAACATTAAGAAAACAGAGTGCGATACGAACCCACAACTCAATTTTACAAAGCGGTAGCAAGTCACCGAAACAACTTCATACCTAAGGTCACCTGCTGCCGCGACAAAGCTGGAAATCTGATCAGCAACCAGCCAGAGGTCCTCTCGCGATGGGCCCAGCATTTTGATGAATTACTCAACGACCAATTTACTGAGCAACCAGAAGCTCCACTGGTGGATACAAATCTGGTCCTGCCACCAAGCATAGAGGAAACCCGAAGGGCCATCTGCCGACTGAAGAATAACAAAGCACCAGGCACGGACAGAACCTCATAAAAAATGGAAGGAAGCGAGTAGAGCACGAGATTCATCAAATCATAGCTGGGGTATGGGATAGCGAATCGATGCCTTGTGACTGGAATCTTGGCATCATGTACCCCAAACACAAAAAGGGAGGCAGGCTAGCATGAAGCAACTATATGGGGTATAACGGTGCTCAATACCGGCTACAAGATCTTCTCCCTCGTTCTGCAAGAACGACTAGTCCCATACGCTGATGAGATAGTTGGCAACTATCAGGGAGGATTCAGAAGAGGAAAGTCTACCACTGATCAGATCTTCACCACTGCGGCAGATCGTGGAAAAGATGATAGAGTAGAGTCAGAACACGTATCACCTCTTCATCGATTTCAAGGCCGCATATGATAGCATAGCCAGAGTAAAATTGTATGAGACCATGACTAGTTAAATGGATAACCTTGTACTATACTTTAGGTATTCAGAAAATAACTCGAACTCGAATGTCCAAACTCTTGAAATTGTTGTCACCATCAGCTAACAGTTCGATCAGTCAAGATACACTAATTTACAATTTAAATTGGGCCGAGCAAAGATGGACCGTGGACCGACGGTACATGTGAATGTAGTTTCCATCACTAACAAGAATTAATTGTTTAACGCTGAGAAACGGTTGATTTGAAGACCGTACAGATCGTATAGATAATTGCTGTAGCTCCCCGTTCATGGTCGAGCTTTCCTTCGAGCCACCGCTTGGAAAGAAACACCTTGACTGTGCGCGAACCGTTCAAAAGCAGCCGAAGAAGAACGCTGTCCGATGACATTGGGAAGTGAAGGCTGGGCGACTGGGCCATTTCCACGGCCACAGCTACCCCGCTGTGATGCTGCGCCCCCGACTGGCCACCCCCTCCATGAACCACCAGCATGGTAACGAATCTTGAAACCGAAAGTCCGCATCGGCGGAAGGAAAAAGTGATTTTCGATAGAGCCCTCCGCGGAGTGAAATGTGCACCCGTCACCCGGTATGCGGCCCCCGGATTCCCGGAGAACTCGAAAGAGTTGAACGAGTGACTCGACGACGAACCCGGGTAGAGCGCATCTCGTTTGTTTTCAGCTCGCGCTTTGATGACAGATGAAATGTCATGTAAATGTTTAAATCGTTAATTCTTTGCTGCTGCGTGTGGGGTTTGCGACGGAGCATTTCACGCTTAACCATTACTGCGATTACGCCGGTCGCCGGCCACCAATGGCACAATGCGGCAACGTGGGGGCCCACGCCCTATCATAACCGTAACGGAGCGTTAGGTGTAACGATCTCTTTGAAGCCCTCTCACAAACCCCGCCTGAGGAGTGGATGCTGACAACAACGGCAAAAAGAGGGGTGATTCACTTCAACCATTTTCCACCGAGACCACGGTTTCCAGCGCAATTGAGCCGCATGAGTTGAGCTCGATTGACCAGCGCACGTGTCGACTTCTCTCTCGAGTTCTCGTCGGAGGCCGAGCGACCAGCTGCTGCGGTGCACCGTTCGTGCGTGCGTACGGCACGCACCGAGTGCCCTTCTCCGTGCGCCGGGCGTTTGTTGTGAATGAAAACGAAACCGAAGAGGCGGCCCTCTGAAACTTTCTTGGCGCTGATCTTGCGCGGCCCGGCCCGGCACGAAGAAATGAAGGAGAAGAAGCGAGAGCGCGAATCGCGCGTGGAAAGCCGAAGACCTGCGCAGAGAAAGCGAACATCCCTTCCCAACACGGCCGCCTTCCCTCCCGTGTCGGGCTTCTCGGGGACCGGCAGAGAGAGCGAGATGGAGCCGGTAAGATCCGCCACGGCCCCACTCCGGGGGCGCCGCCGTGCGAATCGCCGTACGCTGGCGATCTGGTGGCTCCGGCCCCGGTGCCTGGCGATCGGGCGGCGAGCATTTCAGCGCCGATCGTCCACTGAGCAGGACGTAGCAGCCTCGTTCAGCAGCAGCAGCAGCCTCGCAACCCTCACGGTTTCGGTCCTCTCCGCGCGCCTCAGCGGTCGGTGCAAGTGATCTTCGGTTCTTCGCCTCAGCCAGGTCGGTCGGGAAGACGGCCCGGTCGGATAGGTCGGTCTGTGTTTGTGAGTGAAACGGGCTGCGAATCGAGTGCCAAAAAAAAAAACAACCAAAGTGCCAGCGAAGCGATCGAGTGGATTCGACGCAGTGTCCTCTCGGAGTGTCCTTTCGAACGCAGTTCGGTGCGTTCGTGCGCGCGTGTGATTGTGGTGCGCGAAAAGGTGCTGCGAAAATGAAGCTTCCGGTTCTGCTGCTCGGCCTCACGGGCCTGATGGCAGGTGCTGTGCTGGCGCAAGGATTCGTCGGCCAGCAACCACCACCATTTCGACCGGTGAGTAGTCGGTCCCCGCAGGCCTTGGTGGTGGTGGGTAGTAAGGCACAAAATCAACCGAAACGCACGCACAGCCAGCAAGCCAGTGCAGCGGTGGCAAGTGTGGCAAAAAGAAAAACACGACACGAGATGAAACAGTCTCACTTTCTCCAATTCTGCCGCCACACACACGGGAATCGCGCACGTAACACGGCGCGCGTCGCATTAACAACAAACACACTTTGATAAAGCGAGAGTGACAGCGAGAGAAAGAGAGAGAAAGAGGCAGAGCGGCGCATCGAATGATAGGAAAGTGGCGGCGGCGACCGCTCAGAAGCAGCATCAGCAACCTCCCAAAACCGGTCTGTGACACGGCACGGTGTGTGCGCGGGCTCCCTTCTGCGAGGGGACATGATTGAATGCCAAAACCGGACAACACCCCCGGGGCCACCAGCCCGGGAACCGTCTCGTGGGTGCAATCGAAAATCTGCGTTCGCCACCCCCCCGCCCCGTGCTGTGTGTGTGTGTGACGGGAGCCCAATTTCTCGATTCGCGCTCCACCAAAGCCCAAAACACTGCCGGTCCCCTCGGTGGCCCCGGTGGCAGGTTCGCTGGAAAAGCAATCAGAGACAGCATAAAGCGACCAGAAACGAAACGGGCGACCGTGAGGTTCCGGCCGACGCTCCGGCACCGACGCTGCGACCCTACCCTACCGCAGGGGGTATTGATGTTATTGTTGCCTTCTTTGACCTTTAAGGTCTTTCGTGGTTTTCGAATTTTCTCTTTGGGCCGCCATTTCGCCCATTTCGCCATCCGCGGGAAACGCGATCTGTGCGATCTTCTGCGCTGGGCGGTCCGGGTCCGGTGATCCGATTTAAAGAAGGGGCCCATGCAAATGCGCCCAAGGATGCGGTGGCCCGGCCGAGAAGCTGTGTTAATCCGTTGCTAATGCCCGGCTTCGGTAATGGTCAATCGGCGGGACAGGTGAGGATTGAACCATAGTTGGGGTGGTTGGGGTCCATGTCACGAGTCACGAGTTGGGGCGAGCCGAGTGGTGATGCCACTTCCGGTTTTATCTTCCAGTTCGGTGGATCGAGTGAAAAGGTTTAAATACCTAACCTTCTGGGCTGGGTTCAGTGGCTGGAAAGAGGTCCATAAGTAAGAGTGGCCTTTTGGACCTAATTGGATGAAAGTGACACCTGGAGGAGTCATAAGGCCCGATTATCATTCTCTAATTGAGTACTCGAACGTTAGAGTGAACACAGTAAGGGAGAAAGCAAAATACAGCAAGAGAGAAGACAGAAAGTGACAGCTATAGCAAAATGAACTCAAAATGAATGATCGAGTGAACGTTCGAGTTTCATAATAAGGGGGATAATGTTCCTTGTCTATGGGTTCAAATAGTTCCGAATAATGCTTAAGCTCTCAACTTACGCGTATAAACACATCCCATCATTTTCTTCTCAACATGTATTGGGTCTGCAAAATAATTCGTGTCGTTTTTTCATCATTTGTGACCTAATTACAACAACAAAACGTATTATTACTTTAATGAAAGTATTGTCCGTCGTTAGCTACTAGTTTCTGCCATCTTTTAGGTAGTTCCTCGATTCCGTGTCGATAGAACTTCTTAGCTTTAGAAGTGATCCCCTCAGAGACCCATTTTTCAATACTTTCATAAGCAGTGAACCGCTGTGCTGCCAAATCGTTACTCATGTAACGGAACAAATACTAGTCCTAAAGAGCAACATCTGGTGAATACAGCGGTTAACAGTTCCCATCCGGCATTTTCGAGATTCGGTTTTGACCGGTTTTGCGATGTCGAGTCGAGTTTTGTCATTTTGCAAAATCAGCTCATCATGTCTTTTATCCCATTCTCGTCGTTTTATGGCCAAAGCTTTGCTTCAAATGCATTAATTGTTGTCGATTGCGATTGTCCATCAATAATTTCATTAGGTTTGAAAGCTCAAAGTACACCACACCTTTCATATCTCACCATATGCACAGCATAACCGTTGCAAAGTAAATATTTCGCTTTAGTTGCGATGGAAATGGTTCACCAGGATGTATCCAGGCCTTTTTGCGTTTAGGATTCTCGTAATAACTCCCCCCTTTAACACCAGTGACCACCAGTTGTTTACACTTTGACCAAACAATCTATACTGCGTTAGATACGTAATGACAGCGGCTGTCAAACGCCTATTTCATAAAAAAGTGACATTTCGTGAGTTACGTCATTGTATTGTACAACGGCACGAATTAATTTACATACCTAATAGTTCAATTCTAAGCGTTAGTTCAATTCTTCACACATCAGACACTTCTTCTTATACGGCAGTTACAAACGCTGAGCGGTCTTGGCCTGCACCAGAGACAATGTTGCTTACTGTTGCTTTCTGTATCGTTGTGGTTTTCATCGCTATCAATGGGTGACATTCCATTAGTTTTTTTATACTATTAATGTCGGTAATGCCACTCTTACTGACAACTTCTTTGTCTACATTAGACAACTAACGATACCATATGCCCTCGTCGAATGGGGCCGAGTAGTAAAATGGCCAACACTATCACCAGAGGTGCGTTCCGGTAGTTTGTAAAAATGTAAACTTCCAACGCACACCCCTTTTTCGGCCCGCCACCCTTTTGCGATCTGTCACTTTCGAAACGCGCACCAAACAAACGCGCCGCGCGTACAATTGTCATAATCCGTGACGCGGAAGCTGGCCAGCCAGCGGATCCTGCCAGCCAGCGGAGAATGTCAACCCCGATCGGGTCCCTGTCGGCCACCGAAAACGGCCACATTCCTGAGTCGCTCGGCCGCTCGCTGCCGTTCACTTCACTGTGACGTGTGACGCAGGCGGCTCACGAAAGTGAAGACGGATCCCCGCCGCCGCCGGATCAATGAACCCGCGGCTGCGGCCGCGCGAAGGTGAAATGAGCCAGAGAGGCGCGTGTTCGCCGTGTTGGTGCTCGTTGATGAGCGCTCAAAAAACACTCCCGCCGAGCACTACCACCTGCGTGTGTGTGTCCCGGCGCGAAACCGGGAAAAAGGAAGAACTGCGCATCGCGCGGTGACGATAAATATCATCAACAGCAGCAGCAGCAGCAGCATCGTCGACGTCGTGACCTACTGATGCCGCCGAAGTTGTACCTCGCAGAGCCGAGTGCGAGGCAAGCGCAACGAAACGCAACGTATCTCGCGTGTGTGATCGCGCAGAAGATGGCTTTCCGCCCGTTCAACGACGACGACGACGACGACGAAGACGGTTTCTTTCTTCTCTCGACCCGGGGAAGATCGTGCCGTCTCCACCGCTTCCACCGACACTACCCCACTGGGGGCTTCGGAAGAAAGTGAAACATTCGTCGGTATGTTACGGCGCCCGTTCGATTGGCGACAGCGAAAATGGCAGCCAGCGACAGGCCCGGACCCGGGTTCGTCGCTTTTGAAGTCTCAAGTCTTTCGTCGCCGTACACCTGCGAACCGTTCGGGGGATTAATTTTTTTTTCCCCATTCCGACAAGTGTCGCATCGTGCCTTTCTTTGCTTCGGCCTTCGTCGCTCGATCTCTCCCTATCTCTCTCTCTCTCTCAATCTCTCCTTCTCGCGAAGATGGTCGCGATTCGCGAAGGCTTTTCGGGTTGCGTACGCAAATTTGTCATCCGCCACGAGTACGAGCCACTTCCGCGGCCGAGATAAGGTGCAAAGTCAACAAACCGTTTTCCGGTTTCACTTGTTGTTTCGGCCACTTTTGGTACAAACAATTTGGTCACTCGGTTTCACGTGACCTCGATCGTTGGCGGTGGCCGGAATGTTGAAAACCGGTCACCGCACGACACGACGGGAAGCTTTGGTCACCGTCGAGAGCTGTCGCAAGGTGTCGTTTTTTCGTGGTTGTTGCGAAGATTTAATTCATTTTGTCCTTTTTCGGTTCGTCACCGGTGGCCGGATGCCGGAGTGTTTTGTCCGTGGCCCTTGCGAAGCGGCCATTTAACGGTTGTTTATCACCCGGGCGCCCGATGGCTTCGTTCTCGCAACATCCGTCACGGCGACGCAGCGTTTCGCAGCAGAAGTGTTTTAGAATTTGGTCGATCGGTCTTTATGTCGCAATGAGTCCCGTTGCTGCTATTGTGGTGCCCATCTTAGGACGGGTAACGGGCACGACACCAGAGCATCATCACGACACTAACCGGCAGCCGCGCGCTCTTCTTGGCTGTATTGGGCAACTTGCATTGCGATCGGCGCGAATCCTTGGCGAAATAGTTCGTGATGTCTCGCCTGTTGACAATGGCCAATAAATGGCCCCGTTTTCGCGCACACATCTGCAATTTTGCACAAACATTTTGTCGACGAAATGGCGCCCAAGAGGTCTGCGTTAGACGCAGACAGCTTGGAACCTGTAACTAATGCACACGCGGGTCCAAAAACTGTACTAATGCCATACCGAAGTAACGAACCTTGACGTCAAGCCAAGCCAAGCGATCGCATCGTCGTGTTCGTCTCTCGTTCGTACCCTTATGTGCATGTCTTGGGGAAGAAGACTCAACACGTTAACCCAATTATTATTTATTTATTTATTTGTTTGAATTATACCGACAATGGGCGACAGTGTCTAGTGGACAATTTATATAAATATAAAGCCTAGGTGCTAACGATCCTGACGAAACGAAAACAGCAAGTAAGCGGACATTAAAATGCGGCTAGACTTAGCACATTATGACACTGATGAATAGACGAATTTAGTATTGAGTAAGAGACGAACACAGGTTGTAAGTCCGGCTAAGATCTCAGATTCCATGTCATGCGGGCAACTTAAGTAACGAGCAGGTGCAGGCTGTATCTAATTGAGCAAGGATATTCTCCACGCAATCTTCTCATGCATTTTTTTCAAACAATAGTTCGGAACCTGCAGTAGTCTTTAACGCAAATACGGTTTGCGCTACAGTTTGAAGCTCTCCAATTTTACTTTTATTGCCCTGAGCCCTCTGAGCAATCCAATGTTTCGCCAACTACTGGCCACCACTTTGTTTTAACATTACTCCAGAGAAACGAGGCTTCAGTGTCCATTCTCTGTCCACAATTTATGGGTGATTGAGCAAAATGTGCTCGCTGCCCGTGAGCAACCCGTTGTGGAGTGCAATCGATTCACACACAACAAAGAGCCACTGGCCCAGCTCACCCCGAGCCGTTTTCTCCCTCGGAGCCGGAAGAAAGGCATTTAAAGGCGCACTTTCTCGAAATCGCGCCATGACATCATTCACAGGCGATATTGTGATATAAGCTAAGGATGATAAAGTAAACACCCCGATCGATTCGTTTCGCCCGGGGTCCGTCTCCGGCTTGGTCAGTGGTCAGGTCAAAATCAGTAACGTCTTCAGCCGCGATGACTCACCGAGCAAAAACCGACCCCGGCGACCCGCCACTAGAGCGTGTTGACTTTTCTCACGACTAATTATGCCGGCTGCCGCGCCGCCACCGGATCGGATGCAGCGCTTTGCTCATGAAATGCGATTGCTGTAAAACTAAAGTCCGATTAAATCAATCATAAAGCTCGCCACTCTCGCCCCGTCCGCTGTGGGAAAATGTAACCGGCTGGTTGCACCCTTTCCGGGCCCGGAGTCGTGGCCCGCGCCCGACGAGAGTTTCCGGTGCACCCATCCGCGGTGCGCTGTCCCATCGGGCGTCTTCCCCAAAATGGCGATGCTACTTCGCCGTGGCCCCAGCAAGTGCGTAGAAATAATGGTCTCACCTTACGTAAGGCTCTCCAGCAGATGCGTCTCACGCTGATCAAGCTTACGGCACTTACGGCCAGCCCATGAACATTAATCGGGGCTCCGCGTTTCTGGTGCCCATCCTGTGACTTTTCGATGGTCTTATGGTCATCGCCGGTCGAGTGGTCGACTCGCGGTGCGTTCACGGAAACCCCGGACCGCGAACGATAATCATCGTAATCACGATCACAGAGCGGGTTCCGTCGATTCCCGCAAACGTCAATGGCGGAGAGCGACTTTCCGGGGTTGTTGTCTAACCGCAAGCGATGCCTCGGACCAGTCGTTTCGGGATGGTCATCCAGTCTGTAGCTTCTTCGTAAGATATATTTTGCTCTGCATTGCGGGTTTATGGCTTTGCATTGCCCTTGTGTTCTGTCAACGTTAAAACGGTCAACTACGCTTCGTAAAAGTCTTAGAACCAATATTTGGGCCGGCATTTGGAGTTATTTGTCAGACGTTTCGGAACATTATTCGTTCAAAGTGATCCACTGATCCAATGAATGCCCGACTCGTGCATTCATTGATTCCTATGCTGTGCTTGACTAGCAACCTTTCTTCAACAGGTTACAGCAGCGTGCTCTTAGTAATAGAATGTGTTTCGTCACTTACGTAGGATCCAGTTTCCGTCAAGTTGATGCAAATAAAATACCCAGCAAAATGTTGTCCACTAAAGGTACTCCACTGGTTCCTCTTCAGCATTGGTAAACCTATGTGTTTGTATAACGATCAACTTGGCTTTTGAGCTGTACTCCGAATGTTCAATTCGATAACTAAGCAGCCATAGGTCAGAAATGGGATTTAATGATGTATCGAAAAATTGGATGTCATCCAAAGGAGAGAAATGTTTGGAAAATTCACATAAGATACATGAAGCTTCCACAAGTGATTCAAGTCTTAATAGGTCTTTAACTTTATGTGGGATTGAAAAAAAATGTGGCACACAAATTTAATTGTGGCACAAAGGCACGCTAGCATGTTGACTTGATGTCAGCGGACGTGCTCCAAAACAACAAACAAACAACTGTCAAAATTATGAGCATTTGTAAACAAATCTGCGAAGTACTCTTGTATTATAAGAATCTAATATCCATAAAATGTAATGAACTTACAGAGGGTTAAACACTTCTTCTTATTTGACGTTACGACCGCTGGGCGATCTTAGCCTGCACCAGAGACAATGTTAATACCTCTGGTGCTATTCCCAACAGTTCATTTTTACGGTCGAGGTTGTTAGCCCCGCGCCAACCCCCTTGTCACGCCGGTATCGGGAATCGAAACCATGGCTGGCTGCGTGACAGCGAAGACCGCTACCGACTACTCTCTCAGCGGGGGATAAAGTTAAATACCTGAATTGTAAATCCATAAATTGCAAAGTATACGAGCACGTTAAGTAAAATGCTTTTACATTTCATATTTGCGAACACAACAGTCGGGTGTAAATCACCGTAGAGCATTTCAACTGCCAAGGTTCGAGCTGCCGTCTTGCGGTCGACTAGACGACGGTCAAGGAAAGTGCCACCAGCAGAGTTGCTGTACGATGTTAAGCAATAACTTTGCACATCTAATAGCTATCACTCTGCGCTAATCAACTGACATCGGATCAACTGGCAGTATTTGTATAACGAAAGTTTCCCCCGGATAGCCTTCCCATGTTTATTCAACCGAACCCGAGGAACGTCTGCCACAAGTCTGCAAATTATTAATTCAATAAATATCCATAGCCTATTGCATTTTCAAAAAAACGGAAGCTGCCCCGTCCCGGTGGCGAGGTTATCAGGTGGCACGCTCTCTCACGATTAATCGATGCCCGATGTCCCCCTGGCGACAATCCTGTCCCTCTCTCGGCTCTCCCCACCCTTCACCTTTGGATTTTAATGACACTTTCGCGTCTGCAAAATGTCCAATTAATTTCCGTCAGCAAACCCCCGGCCAGCGCATCGATCAATGGCTCTCCCAAGGTTCCCCGAGAGTTCCGCGTGAATCGCGAAAATACCGGTTTCCGTCGCGCCGGTATCGGTTTGAGGAAACAGCAGCTCGTGCCGCCGGCCAGTCCCTTCCCCGGTGGATCTAACAGGGAAGATCCTGTGGGTCGTATTGTTTCCCGCTGCACTCGCTGTGGTGCAGCAGCAGCAGCAGCAGCCTCGGACCGTCAGGGCTAGAGGCTGGCTGGGTGGAAGAGAAAGAAAGCCAAAATCAGCAAACGTACCCACGGAGGCGCATCGCACGCGCGGCCGCGGAGGCGAAAGCCATCCCGAGGCCCTGTGTGGCCCAAAAGTGAAACCCAAATCCGCGCCAAATCAACCGCGAGAGCCTCCGCCGCGATCGCGGCGCTGGCATTGCCATTTGTTGCAAATGTATGTTCGAACCACCCGCCCACCCGGCCACCCTCCAGCCCTCCAGCCCTTCACGGCAGCCAGGTGGAATTCACCGGCCATGTCTCGGCGCCGCAGCCATATCCGCCTTGGACTCATGGTTTGCATTTCCAATAGATTTCACTGGCAAGATCCCTAAGCCTATCAACGGCCCATCCAGTCAGCCAGCCCTCCTTGTCCGTGCACGATTCGGTGCGAAAGAAAGCGCGGGGCTCCTGCGGCTTCCGTTCTTACCCTGTCTGAGCGGTTCCAAGTTGGGCTCTGCTGGCGAAGCAATGCAGTGAGTGAATAAATTATTTCGGAGGAATGCATCCGCTACGCAGAGGCACTGTGGGGATGGTAAGGCACACACACACACACACAGACACATGAAAGTGCATCTTCGATAACGACACGCGAGATGCGCTTCAGAGGAGCCGTTCGAGTGGAAGACAAGAGAGCATCCATCCTCGAAAGGCTGCTGACGGGGGAGGCAGCGGACGGAGGCAGCGGAGGCAGCGCAGGCAGTCACGATGTTGGCCCCGCCGAGAGGGAAAGCTTGTAGAGTGTGGCCGCCATCGCCTCCTGGCGGCGGCCCAGAGCTTCTTCGCGTGAAGGGACACTGATGATGGGATTGCGCGGTGGCGATGGCAGCATTAATTCGACCGCCGCGGCCGCGAGGAATTCGCGCATCGGTCCGTCCGTACATGCGTATGTGTGTGTGTGCGTTGTCCACGTTGGGTCCTCTCGGGGGCGAGTGGCGAAATGAAGTTGTAATTGCTCGGAGGCCAGCGCAGAACGCAGACACTGTGCTGCCTTCGGAGTCCTTCGGAACTTGCCTCAATCGACGCGGCCACAGAAGGATTGACAAGGGGAGAGGACGGGGTAGAGCATCGGTATGGCACGTAACCTAGCGCCGGGTCGAATCGATTGCCGGTGCACTTTCGTGGCGTTCGATCATGGAGTTACTGCACCGATGACCGATGATGATGGCCAAGGCGTTTAGGTAACTGGTTCGGACTCGACACCCCCACTCCCGCCGGGGGCCATGGGACCGCAATTAGCGGCGGCACCCTGCGTCAGGATCATCCATCTGATCGCCGCCGTAATTGGTCGCTGGCCGTAAGGTCAAAGTGAAACCCCATAATGTGCAGCGCGAATGCGCGAGGGCTCTTATGTTGGCAGCCAACAACAGCAACAACATGGTCGCCGGTTAACGCCGTCGGTGTCTCGGGCGTGTCTTATGCCTACCATTAACGTTTCGCGTCCGATCGCTGGCGGCTGGCCGGTCAAGCTAGTGGCTAGGCCAGGTTTGCAGCGATGTGACACAATTATCGGCCTCTCACCAAACACCAAACCAAACACTCGGGTGGTTTGTAGTACAGAGTGAGCCTTTGAGCAAATGGAGGCATTTGTTTCTTACAAATAAATTGAAATACTTACCGTTTTTGATAATCATTTGAAAGCAATTTTACTCTGGTCTAATTGCCGAAATTTACGCTCGAGGCCTTTGTAACTAAATATTCACCATGTTTTCACCGTTTTCCATCACCTTTGGCCAATGTTTCGCTGGATATGGCGGCAATTTCTGGTGGCGAAAATTGTTCTCTTAGAGTGCAGCTAGAAGCGTTTTGGCTTGCTGTTACCTTGGACATCAAATAATCCTCACAAATTAATGTCTTCATCATCATAGTTGGTGCGAACGGCCGCTTGTAACTCGCTATGGCCGCTTGTAACTCGCTTCTCCAGTCCTCTCGGCACGCTGGCCTGTTCCTAGAGTCTCCAAAGCCTAGCAGGTCCTCGCTGGCCCTGCGAACTCTATCCTTCCATCTATATCTAGGCCTACAGACTGGCCTGACCATTCGTACAATATGCCCAACCCATTGCAAGTTTTGTTTCTTTATCATGACAAAAACTTCTGGATCATCAAATATTTCATAGATTTCTCTATTGTGTCTGATCGTCCAAAATTTTCTGTCTTCCACTGGGCCAAGGATTCTTCTAAGGATCTTTCTCTCGAAAGCATTTAGTCTACTTTCTTGAGACTGAGTTCCCAGTTCTCCAATCCATAACACAAGACAGGGCGTATTATCGTCTTGTATAGTTTCAGTTTACCCTGTCTGTGCACTATCTTCGACTTGATTATGGGCAATATAGAGAAATATGTTCGGTTGCTGCCCAATATGATCATCTGCTGCCAAATTGGTACCGAGATGTACGAAGCTTCCGACATTCTCCAAATTGTATTGGGCAATTGTGTTATTTTACCTTTGGGGACGCTGTCTGCGGGTCTGTGTTATAATCTTTGTTTTATCTTTGTTAAATAAATGTCTTGGTGTCGTCAAATCTGATGATCGCGGAAGTATCCTGTCAACTTCACCAGTTTTTGATATCATCCGTCCCGTGGAGCAATACTCGCAATAAATTGGTTGTTTGTAGACTACATGTGGAACATGTCCTGTTGGAACCAGCATTTGTCCGTTTCAATTTCACGATCAGCTAACATCACAAAATCTGTTATCATGGCCCGATAACGCTCACCATTTATGGTTACCGTAGCTCCATGATCATCTTACAAAAAATTGACTCGATGATCCTAGCCGCGCAAATGCCGACCCAAACAGTAACTTTTTGGCCGTAAGGAGGCTGCTGTTGGATACATTGAGGTTTCAACAGCATAAAACCGACGGTTTTCTAAACTGTTCTATGCTTTAAATTGCACTGAAATAATTTTTCCAACGCGCTTGATGACAGTAGTCGATTTGACAGCTAATGTCAAAGATATTAGGTGCCCCGATGACTACACTTCTGATAGTTGAAATTAAAAGCTGCAGTCTCACCCGTTGGGCTCAACATTGTAGAAGATCCGGCGCCGATCAGGGCCACCCAACCGCCCAGCTGGCACCGTGGGCGTGGCGAAGGAAACTCATTTTCTTCACCCTCGCCCAAGGTGAGCTTCCTGATGCTGCCGGGGATGCTGTGGCGAGTTGGTCAAAATTTGCACAGTGAAATCTGATTCCGCTCGTGCGGTTCCTCGGCCCCTCGGCCCCGTAACGCATGATTTCAACGCGGGCGCGCCCCGGTGTGGCCTTCATCTTCACCTTCTCCGTGTTCGATGTTGTTCGGCTTTTTGCACACACCTTTCGTTCCGGCGGATCGCGATCCGGGGTGCACACGGGGTGCCGGGTGCGACAGAAGAGAAATGGCCGCATGTTGGCGCAGCTCCGAATGCTTTTCAGACCGTTGCAAAATGCAATTGCATGAGTCGAGTCGAGTCGGGGGTGGTTCTGCTGCTGCACGTGATGCAGCGGAGCCGGGGCCAGTGGTAATTAGAAAACGATTGAAAATTATGATGGGCTGGGTATTTTCACTCACATTCCAACGGACACGGCGAGCCGGTACACGATCCGCTGGTCTGTGCAGACAGAATTGTAACAGACACTCCGCGGGCTCTCGGTGGGAAAAGAAAGATGGCTATCGAGAGCAGAGCAGAGCTCGGGCAGACAGAAAGAAGGCTCGCCGATCGCCAACGAGGCTGCAAAAAGTAATTAGTTAATTTTAATGGAGAAAGATGCTCCAAGATGCTCCGGCCGGACTCGGGTTTTTTTGTGTTTGTGGTGGTCGGCCACCCGTTAGAGCCGCCCGCCCATTTTTTTGTTGTCGGTCCGTCATTTACTGTCCTTCATTTCCGCTGGCTAAATACAATTATATGATGTAATGCTTAATTAGTACGGCGAGGCGGTTTAAACCGCCCGGTGGATCCGCTCCGGGCTGCTACGTGCCGATCGTAATCCCCGTTTTTGGGCTCGGTCTCATCGCTCGGTTTTACGACCCCCGACCCCCCGGAGGGGCTAGCTGGCTGGCGGGACAAATGGCTTAATAAAAGGCTCGACGCGTCTTCGACGAGACGGTGGCTTCGAGCTCCAAGCGGCGATCAAAGCGGACACGCCGGTACGCCGGCCAGCTTCTTGGAATGGTTAGGCCGGATCATCACAAACGTTTTTGGCGAAAGCGTAGCTGGGGGGAGCCCACCCGGGTTCGGGAAAAAGGGAAAGTGATTCGCGCTTTGCTGATGCGTGTGTGCGCTACCATTCGGGGTGGCCAAAGTGGCCAAAAAACGGCCAACGTCCGAAGGTCGCGCGCATCGCCGACGTAAGAGCCACAACCGAGCACACCGTGTGCTAATGCGTTTAATGATGATCATATGATCGGGTGGCGGCGGTTATGCCGCGGTGGCCACGGCTGCCTTCTGCTGCCCGCGGTTCTACAGCACCCCGCTCCCCGACAGGCCGGAGCAGTCGGAGGGGGGTTTCACTTTTGCCGCATCCCGAGCACCACACGGCCAGGCAGATTGCTGAAGATTAATTAATTTTAATTTTACTATCAATTTTAAACACACACACGCAGGTGCGCACTTTACATAATTCTTCCTCGCTGAAGGCGAAAACGAATTTGAGGCTATTTTTCATGTGGATTTTCTCCTCCGGTGGCTGGATGGCCGGAACATCCGGCCCCTTCGGTTGATAGAGAGGCGTGCTCGCAGGTTGACGCTAATTTTGTCATTACCTCCGGGGGCCGCACAGCCCGCCGAAGGTGTCATGATGATGATGATGATACACACACACACACAAACACGGTTGCAAGTCATTTCCATTTTTACTCGACGACGACGACGACCGATCCGCGATCATTTGTTATTGTGTCGCGCGCGCGCGACCGCGTTTCCGGTTTCGCAGACCGCTATCCGGGTGTCCGGACGAGACATTTGCCATCCATCTTTCCGCGAGTCCGGGGACCCGGAGTTGGTAGTTTAATCCGGCTGCAATGGCGAAGATTAAATCCTAGGCGATCCTCTCGTTTGGCGCAAGACGGATTGATTGATTGCCGGTCTGCTGTGTGCATCGCGGGGCTTAAGGTCTCGAGAAGTGTCCCATGGTTTCACCTTGCCGCTAGCTTTGGTCCATTTACGTCCAGGAAGTTTCCCAGCGACCGGTGGCCCAGCGGTGCATGTGTTTTGCTTCGCTTTTCGCCAGGCCCCACAAAGTCGGCGTTGATTTAAATATAATGACGATCAATTTTCAAAAGCCACACGACGACGACGTGTGACCTACGAGCGGTCGACGGCGACGACGACGAGCGGCATCGCTCATTATCACTTTCGACTTCCGTCCGTCGGTTGTCGGCGACCCCGCTCGACAACCGATCGGAATTTGGGTTAGTCCAAGCCCTGACTGACTGTGGACGGAATCCGCGGAATCCGTCCGGGGCTACACGAGCAAGTGTGACTTTCATTCCCGGACTCCCGGCGTCCCGACCGGGCCGGGCAGATAAGGGAGAAAATTTCGAAAACGAAAATCCCGCGACCGCGACGACAGCGCCGTTACGGTCGCTTTCGTATCGGATCGGGGCGTGTGGTCCGGAGGACAGCGCAGCCCAAAAACAAGGTCACCCCAGATGATGTTCCGGCATGCTCCGGCCAGCAAGGCCGCCCCGGGGGCCTCTGATTTTAAGTCCCTGGCCGGTGGCCTGGCTGGGGTGGGAGTCGGCTTCGCGTGCACATTCGACATTTAAAATGGCCAAAATCGACGCTCGGTTTGTGCAAAAAGTCCGTTTCTGGAACTTTCGCGCGAGAGTGGCCAGAAAGTGGAGAAACTCTTAGCCTAAAACATGCCGGACCCGGGTCATTTGTACGATAATTTGCACATGAATATTCAATCACACGCTCCGGATCCGAACCAATCGGCCGGTTTCGCGCGAGGGCTAGATAAATTATTGCCTATTTTCAATTCTGCCCGAAAGCAGCGCTTCATTAGCCGACGTTCTGCGTAGCGATACGCCGTTGCTATCCGTTATCCAATATCGCGGGCGCTTCGCTTTCGCCCCGGTCTAGCCAGCAGGTGGACCCGCGATCATGCGCGATGCTGGCCGGACGACGACGGGATGAAGCGTTGCAGTTTATGGTCGAGCAATGCAGCACACCGGCGTCCCAACATGGACCGCGGAGACCGCGGTGGCGTTGGCTGCAATTAATTAATCACCATCGGCGTCGGTGAAGCTGCGTCGACTGGCCATCCTAGCCACACGCACCGTCTAAGCACACGATCGCCTGCGCCGATCATTGCACGTGATCGACACGCGATTAATTGAATAAGACCGCGTTTGGAAAGTGTGACCGCGGAATGGCGGACGGGCCACTGGGGAGTGCTCCCGGGTAAACGTGCAGTACGTATGTGGTTGGATGAAGATTGCGTCGTGCTGGGTTCTGGAGTTTGTTCTTTTCTCCTACGTTAATGCTTCGAGTCTGACAGCTAACAGGGAATTTGTCCAAAGTGGCTTCATTAGCTGTTTCGCCTTTATATTGGGTGGCTTTTGAAGCAATAATGTTGAGCGGTCTTGGTCTGGCGATCGACAATGCCATCCTCATGACATGACCAGCACACCGGAGCCTAGCGAGGCACTGAGCATCTTCCACCCGGACGCGCTAATAGGGTTTCGTCCGTTTTGGACAGAGTCAATGTCTCAGATGCGTATTGGAGTACTGGGATTATAAAGGTTCTGTATAGCTCCAGCTACGGGTGCCTCAGACTAAAGAGTTGATCTGTTGGGTACTACCACCCTACTATTGTTGGTCCTAATCTTTGACCCTAGATAGGTGCAGCTCCAGACGAGTTCAAACTGGAGACCGAAATTTGTCCACAGTCTAATGGTCCCTCAGGTCACAACTCCAGGATCCCGGATGGCTCGCTCCAGTGTGAGGTTGAAGAGGAGGCAGGCTAGGTCATCCGCTTGGCGCAATCCCTTGGTGGTAGTGAAGAGATTAGAGAGCTTTCCATCCACCTTCACCTGGCTTGTGACGTTGGTCATGGTCATTCTAACAAGTCGGGTATGTTTGGCCGGTATTCTGGAAATAGTCCTGGTCTCATACTATTTTACTCTGGCTATACTATCGTAAGCAGCACTGAAGAAGGTGTTCTGACTATGAAGTAATATTGTTCTGGCAACAAATTACCCGATCGTTAAGACCGCTACCGGTTTCGAACGCTATTTTGTAGAATCCTTTTGCTGTTCTTCTCAATGTTTTATAGGTTTGCTTTTGGAAATACCGTAAAGCGCCCCGACAATGTCCATTGCTTCCCTAAAAGTTAAAGGACTACTTACAAGCGTTTCCAACAGTTTCGACCTTTTGAACCACGTTTTGCTCATGCTTGTGGTTCGTGCATTTTAAAATCCTGTAGTAAAGACGCCAGTTGGGCAGCTGTTTACTGGTACCGCGCAGGCACTGTCACTCAAAGTGTGCGTTGTCGTCATTGTTCGAAACAGTGGCCAGGACCCGGACTTGGCCCATACAGAACAGTCGATGCACCGTTGTCGCAAGTGAGACACTATTCTCACCGGATGGCAAACAACGCATGTCCAGCCCATATTGCAACATGTGCAAACAATTACCCCCCCGGTCCACGCCACGCTCCACGCCTGGTCACTCGTTGATTCTTGCCGCAGCATCGGCCCACAAGCGGCGGAGCATCGGTCGCACAATGTCGCATAATTTGCAGTCACCTCTTGCATTGCGTTGCGCCGAGCGCAGATGTGAGCGTTTTCCCGTTGATTAGACGTAATGGAAGGCGACCTGGGCCGGTGCAACAACAATGGTTGGTGAAGGAAATTCTCTTCGGGTTAGCTATGCTGCTGCCGGCGACATCGTTGCCCGCGTTACGTCACGTTTGGGTGTCTATTTAGCAACCGCGTGCCCTGTAATGGCGTGTGAAAGAAAGTGTACCGCGAGCGCTGACCGAAAGTTAAACTTTAGATCACCTAATGGAGGGCAGCCAAGTGGCGTTGCGTCCGAGTCCACATTCGCACTAGCCTCCCGTACTAATATTTTGGACTAACCGACGTATGGCGCGAAAATTACTTCTGATTGTTTGCTAGTTGGTTCGAAAATTGTGGCTTCATTGACCAACCGACCAGGCGCTGGCGCCTGTGTGTTCGAAAGCTAATGTGCGTAATTTGGGCAGAAGCCATGAAATATCGGCACCAGCGCGCCAGAGTGTGATCGTTTTGTCAATTGTTCTCACACACGCACAGCATTGGCCAACGGCCAGCGCCGTTTCGAGGAGCCGAGCGCCATCATTAGAGGGTTATTTGGTCGAGCGGAAATATTGGTCCAATTCGTGGCAGGCTCCGTCAAGGATGAAACAATCAGCGGCAGATGCGTCGCAAAAACCAAACCGCAAAACTACTGAGTTGTTCGGTAAGTTTTGCGGTTCAATAACAGCGCGTGTTGCTACTAGCCCAGGTATATTTTGTTATGTTGGTACACTCTTCATGTGCTACAATGGAAAAAATCAAGTATCGTGCAGTGATTGAATTTTTATTAGTGGAATGTTTAAACGCAAAGGAAATTTACCAACGAATGTTGAAAGTATATAAGGACTCTTCGCCTTCAATTAATACAGTAGAAAGATCGATTGCTGAATTAAAACGAGGTCATACAAACCTTGAACACGATCCTCGTCAAGGACGTTCAAAAACATCAACAACACCTGAAATCGTACAGGATATCGTATTGGAAAATCGGCGAGTGACTGAAAGAGTTTTAGTGGAAACCATAGGCACCTCATTGGGCAGTGTAAGCAATTTTCTTAGGCAGCAAAAAATAAACATTCAAATTCGAATCCAACTTTCTCGACAGCATTTAGAGCGGTTTCGAAAGGATAAAGTGGATTACGTGCGCCGACTCATCACTATGGATGAGACTTGGGTCTATCACCATGATCCTGAATCAAAACAAAAGGTTAAAGAGTGGTGTGAACCTGGTCCGAGTTCGTGACCACAAATCGCCCAAGAAGGTGTTAGCATCAGCTTTTTGGGATGCGAAAGAAAATGGATTTGGGTTTGTGGGTTACTTGCAAACTGATAAAACAATAAATTTCGATTAATCTTGTAACCCTGTAGACCAACTGAAGAAGAAAATTCGTGAAAAAACCTGATTCGCAGAAGAAAAAAATCCCTTTCATCAGGGCAATGCACCATGTCACAAGAGCATTTCGACCATGGCAAAATCCATGGATTAAACTTCGAATTGTTAGAGCATCCATCGTATTCACTAGATTTGTCCTCTGGCGACTTCCATCTGTTTCCGGACCCATAAAAAAATCTAGCATGGAAAACGTTTTTCATCAAATGATGACGTTGTAACCCCTGTGGAAGCGTATTTTGCAGTTCTTCCAGATCCTCACTTCAGGAATAACTTAATAAGGTTCAATATGCAGATCGAAGGTTTTTCATTCAATCAAACTTAAGGTTCGCAAATTTATTTCCCGAACAGAGAAGCCATTAGATTATTTCCCCAAGCATAACATTAAAAACTTTTCCAAACCCCTCTACGACGGTATTGAACAGCCATTTCCAACCGAAAATTATGTAAAGCAATTTCGGCGCCACCACGCCACTTCAATTCACCATTCGGTCAGCGTGGTTAGCCACTTCTCACGCACCGATGCGCGCAAAGATCCGATCGGTAAACCGATCCGACTGCCCGCCCGCGATCCGATACGCGCCGATCGAGCCCGGATTGTCGGGTGACCACGCGCCACGCGAAGTCGAAACCACACCAGAGCCAAAAACAGGTTGCTGACCAAGCGGTTCCGACAACCATGATTCCGAGACGCAGCCGATTGCGGCCGCGGATTGGGAATTGAAAGAAACGAAGCGGAGAAGAAGCGAAAAAAAATGAGGAGGGAGAAAAAACATTCCACGCATATTTGCTCGGCGCAAGGATTTTCACTTTCTTCGCATTTCTCTCTCTCTCGGTGAGTCCAAGGCAAGGCCCGATGGTCTTCGAGCAATCTTTTGCGTTGCCATCGCTACCCCAGCGAGCGAGGTTTGGCAAGGATTCTCCAATTCTTTTCTGCTGGTGGTGGTGGTGGTGGTCCTAATGTGTGTCACTGCGCGCGGCACAGGTCGACGACCTGATGGCTCGGACCTCGGACCAGACCAGAAGCGAAATGTGCAGCCCGAAACCACTCGCGCGCGCCCCTTTGGTCCATATGGAAATCCAGCCATGGTTGGTCCCGTTGCCGTTGACGACGACGTTGACCAACTTTGCATGCGATGTTTATGCAGCGCTCTCAACCTTGGAATTCCCGCGGGGATCGGCCCATAAACGAACTTTCACACCACCACCACCACCACCAGCGGGAGAGGATCCTCTTCTTCGCTTCGTTTGTGCCCTTTTGGCACCAACCGTTGGGTGTCTGGTGTCGTTTGACATTCGTCGGGGTCCCGCGCGGCAAGGTATGTAAATGGAAAACTGTTCACACCGCAGCAAGGAAACGTTGTTTGATAAACGAAACGGGTACTCTCTTTAGCATAATGTGAATGTGGCCTCCGTGGTAGGTTCCGTGTTTCGAGGTGTCCCGAAATGAAGGGTTTCCAATAAAAGCAAGGCCCCTGCGGGGGAACAGTGAAGCGTTAATCTTTATCGCTCTCTTTCTCTCTTTCGCTGGTGCATCTGGTGTTAAAAATGGCATGCGAAATGTTTGCGCCGTTCGATTGTGATGCAAAGCTGGCCCGTGACTGGCAGATTTCATAAGACGGGGCTCTGTTTAATTTGAGAATAAGTTTCAATTTAAGCCACCCCGCTCGGGTTGCATCAACGGGTTCGGGCCCTTCTCCAAACACACCACACACACACACACCCGTTCTCAAGTGCAGTGCATAACTAAATATTCCCAGTGACTGCCAGAGAGTGCCACCCACAGGAAGTCACACCTTCCCTGCCAACAATGCCGGTGGCTAATAATATGCCTCACTCCGTGAAAGCGCTACCAGGCGCCGCCGCCCGGTGTGATAACTTTCTTTCGCCGAGCCGAGCCAGCTAATTATGAGCGATGTGTGTGCGATCCGCCGGTCACGATAAGCGTGCCCTCTCGGCCCCGTTTTTTGTTGCTGCCAAGACCTGCCGCTGAGCCGCTCGTTCCTTCGGTCGAGCCTTTTTTATCGGTTCTAAAATCCGCCTGCCAAGCGAGTGCAGTCACCGCACGGTGCAGCACGGGACCGCGGGAGCAGCATAAATTCCCTCGCTCCCTCCCCCGGCGACGCCCCACAATAATTAGTAGTACGATGCGCGCCAGGCGCCCCTTTGGCGGTGCACGGCGCGCTGACGGATTCGTTACGCGATCTGGCGCACTCGTGGGAGATTTTCCCGAATTTCCCCACCCAGCAGCAGTGCGATCCCCTCGCCCCCGCACCCTGATGCGCTTTCTCAGCCAACGGCTCCTCTGCTTTGAAGTGTTGTTTAACTTGAATGGCGTCACGGGTTGGGGGTTTCGCCCACTTTTTGCTGCCGCCGGGGGTGTCTTTCGGGTGCGTTGGTAAGGTACGAAACTCTAATCCGGCCAGGTCGTCCGGCGAGCGAACGCAAACAGGCGGCGATCGCGCGTAACAGCCCTGTTCGCGTGTTATTACATCGCGGTGCAAATATTACGCGCCACGCGGCCGTTCCCGCGGAAATGTTGGGTTCACGGCGTGGCGCGAAAGTTCACGCAAAGGCTAAGCCGAGGTCCCGGTTCCGCCTGGGCAAAACCGCCCACGGAAGAGCTTCGCCCCACCCCCGCCGCAGCGTTTGGAGTGGATTACGATCGAATTATGGATTATGGCGCGGACTGGGCGTGTTGTGAGGTGGACGACCACGATCATCAGCGCGAGGTGACGGATCTTATAAAAATGGTGACAGATTGATGGACGAAAGGTGTGGTCGAAAGGTTGACGTCGGTGGGTCACGAACCAGAGGAGGTGTTTTAAGGGTAGGAAGTGCTTTTGACAGCAGTATGTGAAACGGTATGAAGGGCCACAACAGAGAGCCCTCGGTTCAAGGGACAAGGATTGTGTAAATCATTTGTTTCCCTTACCAGTTTACCTTTCCGGTGAGACACTCTTGGAGATGCACTTGGACAGCACAGAGTACCGCCAAAGTTGAATCGATGCAAGGCAGCGCTCTTTTTCGTATGTACTCTCGATTGTTTCGAGATCGATTAAGCGACACTGGAGAAGCATCGCCAGGTTCCGATGGGGCGATCATGTCATGAGAATAACTGTACCACAAAAAGTCCTTTTTTGGGATGGCCCTCGTCTCCTTCTTCGATCCGGCTTGCATTTTCTCGGCCTTTAGGCCCATCTTGAACTTGGGAAGGTATCCAGACAACCCAGGATGGTCCCACATATTGCCGACTTTGAGACAAATGAGAAACGGCGGAATCAAGATTACGTTTTAGGTACCAAACGAGATTCGACTTCTCTCAACAAATAGTAAAGTAAACTAGACGAAAAGAAAAACTGTTTAGTATTTTTCGATGGTTGAACATTCATTTGAAAAGCTCATTCATTACTTTTATGTATAAAATACAATTTTTTGGTCAAATGTCCACCACGATTGGCTTGGCAGTAGCCCATTTGGTCGACTTATTTTTGAGTACATTTTCAATTGTATCTGGTCCTATTTCGGCTCTAGCAACTTCAATTTAGGTCTTTAGTTCGTGAACGGTTGCTGGTTTGTTCGCGTAACATTTGGAAGTTAACTCGATCGATCGATCCCCAAAGTTAACTGTCTTACTTACTTACTTACTTACTGGTCCTGGTCCGCCGTGTTATCGGCGTGACAAAGGGATGAAGTGAAAGATTTCCACTGTTGGCGACTACCCGCTATCGCCTTCGATTGGCGCTAGGAAAGGTTGTCGTTAGCTGTTCAATGGTGTCAAATTGCAGCTTCTTAGAGGCCAATCCCCAACACCATTTCTGCTAATTATTCGATGTCCGAAGATGCGGCGCAAACAATCGATCGTGGCTGTCGCTGTATGACAGGTAGCGCCATCGATCCTGTTGAAACCAGATGTCGTCTAAGTTTTCAGCTTCAATTTCGTCGAAGAACCAGTCTCGGAAGCATACGCCGGCAGGGGTTACGGCGACTCCTTCTTCATTTTCGAAGAAAATTGGCCGATAATGTCGTCAGACCCAAAATCTACACCAAACAGTCACTCGTTTTGGGTGCATTGGCTTCTTTTGCACGACGTGTGGGTTTTCCGAACCCCAATAACGACAATTCTGCTTATTAACATAGCCCCTAAGGTTGAAATAAGCTTAAATTAAATGTGCTTTTCAAATATCGTACCGTTTGAGTTGAAGACCTACCACTTTAGAAATCAGTTTTACATATTTCACTTCACTCACTTGTAAACTTTATCACGCCGGTCTCGGAACCCAGGCCAGCTGATGTGACAGCGACGATCGTTACCGACTACTCTATCAACGGGGCGCAAAGCTAAACAATACCAAAAAGGGAAAAATATTTCATTTAAAAGTCTTTTGCAAAGGAAACAATTTAAAACAATTCCCTGTTGACTATTCCCCATCGATCGATGCTTTTTCCCCATTCCCGGCTTCGTTCGTAAACAGTGCCGTGAATGCCGATCTTACGGTTAAAGCCAACCAACCCGAACCCGATAAAGGCGTACCGCGGGCTACGACCGGGTTTACGTTTTTTGGGGAGCTCTTTTTTTCGGATTAGAGTTCCGCATGGTACACTAATTTCGTCCCCGCGGCCCTCGTCTCGGCTATAGCGGTGTCCATTAGCGAACATGAACTGTCAATTTCTCCTGTCGCCGGGCGACGTCACCGGGAAGCGGTGTCGCACCGGGAAGTTGACGTTGATTGCTGGCCATCCAGCACCAGGCTACCAGGTGGCCGGTGCCGGTGCTGCACGAAAACATACTTTCACGATGAATCAACATTTGCTTGGCTGTTTAGTGGCAACCGTAACCGTGATTTGTCGCCTGCCCGGGTCCGGTTCCGCTATCTCCGGCGGTGAATGAAGACAAGGTTCTTCTCTCCTCGGGACGACATGGAGATGCCATTTGTTTGGCAGACCACATTTGTTGCGTGTTTCCCACGGTTGGGTGAATCTTTGTCCGAGAACAAATCGGAGGCCGATTAATCTTCCCGCAAAAGCTTCTTGTGCCGTGCGGTTTGCGGTTCGTCGCTTTGAGTCCTTTGAGCGAAAGCTCGCGGCGACTGTCTCTCTCTCCCTCTCTCAGCGGGGCTCAATTATCACTGAAAGTGACAGTGAAAATGGGAAGCAGGAAAAAACCACCGACACACACCCTCACCGGTGGACACACTCACATCTTGGAGCGTTGACAAGCCCCGTTGCCGGTAGAAAGCGCCAACGGGGAAATATATTAACAAACGTGACAAGGCGATAAAAGCGCCTTCCGGTCGGAGAGGTCCGTCCGCCCGTTTCGGAGGCCGTTCATCAAAGGGTCTGCTGTGGCTGTGGCCGTGCCAAAGGCCACACGTGCGAAGGTATGTAATTTTCGCCAACTTTGGCCACCGGCCCGCGAACACCCGAAGGAAGGTTTGACCGACCGACCGGTGTGTTAACGGGTTTTCGGGCGAGTGTTTGTTGTTTTTTTTTCACAAGTCAGTGTGGTGTCACCCCTTTGTGCCAACCTCACGGTAGCTCCTGCCCGAGGGTGGTCCGGTGGGCCGTATCAGCCCAATTGTCGATTTCCCCTTTTCGGACTCCGACACGGAAGTGATAGTGACGCACGTGCACACGGTTACGTGTCAACGTGTCGTGTTCACAGGAATCCAGGGTCGATCGAGGGTCAAAAGGGCCGCAGCCGCTAGTCCCGTTCGCCAACTGCCCAATTTGTCGATTTGATGATTTGTGGTCCGGCCGTCCGTCCGAATGACGGTTTCCGCCATTTTAATTCCATTGCCTCACGCCATGATGATGGTCATTAGCTGCGAATGTCGGGGGCCGAAAATCGCAGCCTCCCGAGGAGGCTGCGTGATCTACTGGGGAGAAAAAACGGAACGATCACACCGGAATCACGCCGGCCGCTGTGTTGCCGTGCCTTGGAAAGGCCTTACTTCGTTTTGGGAGAGAAATCTGGAAATGATAGTGCCTTTGACATTTCTGAATTGGAAAATAAACGATTTATGAGATGTTTGTTTTATCTATGCTAAAATGATGTTCGTTCGATGGTTTGATGTTAACATCCGTTTCCGGTTTTCGATCAGCATCAGCAGCTTTGGCCATAAACATAAACAACGACACCAAGTACAAATGGCGTCCCATTTCAAGTATGCGCCTTAAGAGACGTAAGACTCTTCAAGTCTTTGGACAATCGAATCTTGTATTGCTCCAGCTTTTGACAGTGTACTATACGTAACTTCTTCCATAGCAAGAGGTTGTATTGGCAAAAAAGGGGCAAATTCAAGGCATTGTGGTATCCTGAATACTTGTTCGGACCTTCGTTGGTTTACCAATCGCATGGACGCGTTAGAGGGCGAAAGTCTTCTGCTTGTGTTAGTTGCGTCGGTGCCAGGAACTCTAGACTCTAGGGGACAGCTAACCGCTACATTCAGACCAGGCACTAAGCAAAGGATGCGGAAACCACGTTAGTCTAACTAAGGAACAAACTAAGCATCTAAGGTATATCTACCTACCACCATCATTTACAATTAGAAACGGCTCTTAACGTATTGGCAATTGGCAAGATCTACATTCGGCAATCTGCAGCGGAGCCATCCAGTCAAGAAGAGCCACATGCACCTTGTGGCCAAAAAATAACGGGAAACTTCGTTTTCATTGATTATAGTGGTGTCATGAATCATGAATACCTCCCAAGCCGGCTAAACTGACAAAATTTGCGGTCAATACTTGAAATAGCACCAGTAACGAAGAATGTATTGAAGGCTATTCCAAAGATGAACTTTTTGAACGGTTTCGACATTTTCAACAACTTTAGAGCCGGTGAGAGCCGTAGAGTAGAGAGAAGTAGAGCCGTCCTGTTGAAATCAAATGTCGTCCAAGTTCTCAGCGTCAATTTCGCCAAAGAACCAATAAGCCAACATTTCTCGGTAGCGTACGCCATCGACGGTTACGGCTCCTTCTTTATTTTCATAGAAAAACAGGCCGATGATGCCGCCAAATCAAAATCCGCACCAAAAAGTCATTCGTCACTCATTTGATTCCCTGGAAAGCGCTTTGTGGATGATGATGTTTTGGTCAAATTCACCATCATCGGCCAAACGTTCTTGCGCCCAATTTGCCAATTTTGTGCAAGCGTATAGCGTAAATATCGTAAATATCAAAGTTTTAACTAAATGTTTACAATTTCTAGAATGAAGTTTGACGTTTTAAAAGTCAAGTCATCTGGTCAACTAGTTTATTTAACACGTCCCACTCTACTACTGGCATACTTGAAAACAAACATCTTTGACACTACATTATTTTCGAGCACTTTTATAATTTCTTCAAAAGTCGCTTACTTAAGCATCCTCATGATGTAAGATGCATACTTTTACTTGGCCGCAATCGAAAATACTTACCCTTCTTTGCATGATCCTGCGCATGATGGTCGTTAAGCTCAAGAGAAGATGTCTCGTCCGTAACTTCTTTTCCCGAATTGCATCATCGTGGCGCCTCTTGTTAGCGCCTAACTTTCACCCGTTTGCTTGACACGATGGTCACGGATACCCATCTCCGATGATCCGTATGATCCAATAAAATCTGCCAGCCCTGCTCGCCAGGTGAAACCGCGTTTTGATTGCTCCTCGTAGGTTATCGTAAAAAGCGCTGATGATGAGCTAATTGAAAAAAAATCACCCATTTACGGGGCGGCACTTATGCAATGGCCGGTACTGTGCCGAAAATGGAAAACGCAATGAGGGCTCATCTCGGCTCATCTCGAGGAAGGCAGGCGGTGGTCTACGGTTTATGTTGAGCGGCGGCGGCGGCGGCGTCGGTAAACGGAACTATCGCGAGAAATGGTTGTGGACACTCCGTACACGTAGGAGTAGAGCCCGGAGTTGATGGATCGGTTCGGTGCCACTCAGTGGTCCATTGTTGACGAACAACGTCGCCGACAGAATTGTCGGTCGGTCCCTCCCAAAAGGGCGCTCCATTAGTGGCGGCGAAGGCGTTAAAAACTGATTGGTTCCAAACATTCACGCCGAGGCCCTCGTGGTCCATGGCGGTACGGCCACTTCCGCTCTTCGGCGCGATGGTTGGAAAGTTTTCTCCACTCACGCCCAATGGCTATCATTAGGCGATAATGTGCGCTGTCAACGGGGGACGCTACCATTTGCGGGTTCCGAAATCTTGGCGGGTCAACACAAATTTGGCGCAATATTCTATGGCGCGATTCGAAAGGGACGGAATGGGCGGTTTGGGATTGAAAAAGGCGGGATCCAAACATAGACCTCGGGGGGCTTGGAATTGTTTTGGGCGGCTGTAAAGAAAGGGAAAAATATGTCTCCCATAATGCCATCATCAATCTATACTAAGAATCGGATCAACGGTCCCCGAGCGAGACTCTCCGGCGTGACACACCACGCGTTGATGATGTTTGCGTGTTTGTTGATGATTTTGTAAATTAGTTTACCTTTCCGAAGCACCACCACCCATAAGCACCATTACGCACGTGTTCGAAGCACTCGAAATAGTTTTTAGTAACGCAAAACACTTACGCTGATCGCTTATTTGCTTGTTTTCTCTCCCTCTCTCTCGCTGCTTTCTTTTCAAATATTTTCCATAGATTCCCAAATCGTTCGCGGTATGTTTTATGGTACTCGACTCGCCAGCCAACCAACCAACCTAACAAGCCGGGTGCGGGTCCTCACAGAAACTTCAGCTCCCCCTCAGCGCGCATCGGTACACACTTCCCATCGGTGGAAAGTGTTTTCCAACTGTCCAACAGCGGCCGCCGAATGGGACGCGGTTGGAAATGCGTTTTGTTTTTCTTCTCTGATCGCTCCAAAAGACCCGCGCGATTAATCAATCAATCAATCAATCATAAGTGTGTGTGTGCACGTATTATGCAGCCTATGCTCCACCGGGCCGGGAATTTTGCCCGCTTTTGCCACAAAATTAGTTTCCCTGGTTGAGGTGGTTTTTTTCTCTCGCCTCCAATGGTTTTGTTGGCTCCGGTGATCTCACTCTCGAGGGCCGATCGAGCACCGAGCGATTTTGAGAAGGGAAAATTGAAATTCCACTCAGCCACCTTTCCAAAGCGCAGTCTGCTCGTCTTCGGCGGGGCCAAGGCGTTAGTTAGGTGGTTTTGTTGTTTTTGTTTTGGGTCCTCGCTCGACGGGACTTGTGTTGCGTAATTGATGCGCAAAAATGTCGGTGTCTGGCGCCTTGTAACTGGCGCTGTGTGGCTCCGCGGGGTGCGCTGCGTAGAAGCTGTGGCGAAGATAGAATGGGAGAGAGCCGGGGCACGGGCCCTGTTCGGCCCGCAATTGCGCCAACACCGGCGCTTAAGCCGGGGCGTGTCAAATGCAATTTACCTCAAGCTGTGAGTTTTGCCACGCGATCGATCGCCCGAGGTCCGCCGCGGGATACGTATGCGGTCGTCCGCGGACGCGCTTATGCAATCCATCGGCCGGCGAAAGTAGTATCATACTTTGCATTTAAATGATCAGCCACCGGGCAGGCCCGTGGCTCATCAGTGCCGCTATTGTAGCATCAATTTACCGGGTGTTGTTTTCCGTGTTTATGCCACACCGTCGCTGCCATTCCCCCGTAGAATAGACGTAGCTGGTTATGTTTTGATAAGGAAGCATCATAAATTTCAGATAATTTTTTGCACCAATTGTACTAAGCAACATGAGTATGAGTTCTCAAATAACTTCTCCCACAAATCTACAACCGTTTGCTAGAAAAATACTCAAATGTTTCCATATGCCACGTAGAAAGTTGGACCAAATGCTCCGAATGAGTGTCAGTGCCAGGGGTCTACAATTTCACAAGCGATGTAAAGCGATACCCACATCGAAAGTAATGCTCACCGGACGGCAAACGGTCAAATTGGACGACCTTATGGGCTCTGGCTCGTGGTTCGCAGCGGCCGGGGAGATAATTACTGGTCTGGCCCAAGGATTTACCGTCGCTTTGGCGAGGTGAGTTTTCACTGCACTCCGGTGTGGTCACTAGCTGTAGTGGACACGACACGTAACGACGTTGACTGGCGGCCCACCTGTCGGCCAGAAGTCGATCGGTTTCGTTATTATTATACCCGTCGGCTGCCCTTCAGCGGCCGTCATAGATCCAGGCGAATCACGTCAATTACTGGTACCATGATCGTACACTCGAGCCGCGATCCGCCCGCTTTCTGAACCGCTCGTTATTCGTTATACGGCGCATCTCATCTTTTGTGAGTAACGCAAGAGAAGGTCTACCACAAGTGCGGATTATGGTGCGGATTTAACTGGATTCGGTGTGGAGATGTTAATAAGATGACAACAGTAAAAGGATGATGGTTCCACTGGATGGTTGAAGTGAAGACTGGCGAAACTCTCGTTGCATTGAAGTCACTGACGGCCTACACTTGCTTGCTGACCTCATCGCTGACCTGTATCGTTTCAATGGCTCGGTGAACGGTCCAATTAAACAAGTCCGAATAAGCTAGAGATCGCTGTCCTTGGCAGTCCTTGCAAACGAGCCGCGCTAAGGCGACTTCTTCACTACGCCAATTGACCCATTTGGTGTGCTTAACCGGTCGAGCCATCTTTCGAGCAAATGAACGAGCAGACAAGTTCGACAAAACAAACAGCAAACCGAGCGAGGATGGTTGGTTCCCGGAGAAGATGAGCTACGTAACGTTCACCGCACGGCCACGTAACTCCCGGCGGTCGGCCCGGTCCGACCCGGAGAGGTCTTGAAAGTGAATGCAACCGGAGCGTTCCCAGCGTGCGCACCGCGAAGACGAACTCAAATAGGCTCATCACGACAGATTCGGGCCGGTGTAAGGCGAATGGAAATAATAACCGAATGGCTTCAATTTACCTGGTCCCGGGCGTGCTTTGGGACGCATTAAATTAATATTCATTTGATGAATTTAATGAACCCACCCCGGACCCGAACCCGGACCCGGGCGCAGGAAATGCGACGCCCGGCAATGGTTATAATCATCTCGTGGGATTGGCCCCCAGGGCCCATTGCGTTCCGGAACGGAAAATTCAATTGCGGTAAATTCCACCGCCCAGCGCCCACACCACGGACGGACGGACCTAACAATATTCGATCGCCGCGCCGCGCACAATGATCGTTGTTCAATGAGAGAAATGGCGCGGCCGGCCGCGAAGAAAGTCCGCACCAAAACGGGGCCGGCTGTCGGAAGGGGCAGATGACGAAATTGAGTGTAGTCCGAGGAGTCCGGACTCCGAAAGCTCTTAAAAATCCGCTCCGGTGGTGAAAGACAAAGCCTCACATTCATCACGCGGACTGGCCAGCCGGAGAGAAGAATAAAATTCCGCGGCCGGCCAGCCCGGACATGTGTGTGTTAGGGGGGGCGACGCGCGCAGTATAACAAAATATCCTACGCACTCCGAACCGCCCGACATCCGGTCCCCGGGTGTGCCCGAAAGCAATCAGCCCGCGAAAGGCGCCGCCGCCACCGTAGTCCAGAGAAGTGAAAGTATCCTCGCGGACCACACTCGTGAGTGGCACCATGGAATGCACGGACGACGGTCCGTGTGGATGGATGGCCGGACCCGGAGATGTCCAGGACAAGATGGAACGTGCGCGTGCGCGAGCCCGAGCGCACTTTGAAATGATGCAATGGAACGCGCACCCAAAACAAAAAAAAGGCAACCCACAACAACCGTTGCGGTTATTATTTGGAATGAAATGTGTGCCCCATAATTCGAATTGGGTGGACCGTGTGCACGAGTCGCCTCGATCGATAATGATCGCGCACGTTCCAGGCCGCCTAACTAGTGGTGCTGCTGCAGAGAATGATTATTGAGTGGGTAATGATCCTGAATTCTGGACTCGATTCGTTGTTCGACTGTCTGGTTCGAGTGTTTTGCCAGGAATATGGGCCAGTCTAAGAGCAATGAGAAGATGTTAATACATTGCCATTTGGATGGTTATGGTGAAAAGCTAAACTGTAGAAGAGCTAGCCACTTATCACTTGTGTAGGGAAAAACAATGGAAAGGTAACTCGTGTCTAGGAATCTCAGAAACTCTAGGTAAATATGTCTACACCGGACACTTCTCAAAACTGACGAAAGTTCCACAGACAAAACTGAGTAAATAACTGGAATATCTTTATCGTTTCAAGTTACCTCTTAAGTCAACTCTGCATGCCTAATTAAATTCCACTTCGTCACTTTGTCTCGCTTGTTGTCTATACCGCTAAGGTATTACGCCGCTGTCATCAGAGTGAGGATGAAAAGTGTGCCATGACTACTAAAGATGGTCACAGCCATATTGGAATTTGTTTTAACAATGTTTTGTCACTCACAAAGTCGTAACATCTCGGCTACCTCAAGGCGGCACTGTTTTTGAACCGAACCGTTTGAACCGTTGTGGGCGAATTTAATCATTGTTAAATGCTGTGTTCAGATGAGCGCCCGCAGATGAACCGGCCGGAGAGTGTTCCAAATTAGTTTGGTCACAAACAATGGTCGCTTAGTGTGGGCGAAAAGTAATAGAAAGTTACCGGACCGGACACGAAAATTGTTCATTTAAAAAAGTCAGCTATTTGTTGGCTCGAAAGACACAGTTTGAACACGAAACGGACGGGCTGATGCGACGGGCCGAACAGGACATTCAATAAAACAGGGAAATCTAGACAAGTGATATGTAACTGGAGCGATTTTTGGGACGATGGATTTACAGTGGAAGGACATAGCAAAACTGGCCAAATAACTGGTCAAATAACTGGCCTGACAGAAACAATGCCATTCACATTATTTTACCAGCAGAAAGTTTAATTTTAACAACCAAATTCTTTGTTTTTCCTTCTCAAAGTTTTTGAACAGTGTGCCCGGTCATTTGGAAGCCTATTTCGAGCTAATCTTTATCTTTCCTAGTGGTTTTATAACGCGGTTTGTTTCACGATAATCCAATTTCTCTCAATCTGGCAAAGTTCGAAGGTGTTTGGAGGATTTGACATTTGAACTAAACATTTGAATAAAATGCAGCAACCTTTTTGGTAGCTTATCTTTAGCGTTTAACATAATGATTCTTCGTGCTTAAAGCTTTGTCTTTCTGTGACTCTTTTTACATACAATCAATAAAATCACGATGTAATGCGGCCGCTGCTTATCTTTACGTTACGATTGGGTGCTCCAAAAACCTTATAACATTTCGATCCAGCTGTTTGCTCCACTTTTCAAACACAAGAATCGTATATTTTATCCTTTCGGTCATCGTCTTCAATGAAGCGTCCCAAATTAGGCCCAATCATCCTGGGGATTTGATTACGTTTGGAGTAAAAGTTATACTTTCGCGTACATCTTTTACTCGAGTACCAACAAAGTATTTATCAACAGAGGGTAGTTTGAGTCATTTACTGTGTCAAGTTTGATATAGCTACTAATTATTGGTTGTTGCAACTTCCAAGCAAAACCCAATAGGGACATTAAACTGTTGGATGGGAAATTCGAAATCGGCTCAAGTAATCGAAAGATGAAAAAACGATAAATCTGCATAGATGTGAACCTATGTACGTAGCGAATGCATGTTGCCGCGGGAAGCCACAGCCACGCGTTACGTGTGTCCGCATTGATAAATTCGTTCGCCCATCATTTCATCAGCATCACCATGTCGAGCGTGTGCCATTCGCATTGTTTCTCGTGGCACCAACATGGTTCTGGCCGCACGACGCGCACGTAAAAAGTCATCAATCTCGGGCGTTTACGTTGGCAACGTTCTCTCTCATCGCCTTCATTCAGCCGGAGCCGTTATGACACGTTTGCGTCACCGGCGGGCCTACAGCCATCGACGTCAGTATCAGCAGAACCAGGAACACCCAAGCCAGGCAGTACCAGCAAGACGCGGTTGCGAAACCAAGACCCAGCGCACTTGCGCACCAACTTCCCACTGGCTGTCGTAACTGGAGCAGCCCGATCGAGTCCAATTGTTCCGATTCTGGTTGCGTGGTGCGCTCACGACGTCTCTCCGGTCTCCGGTCTCGCTCTGATGTAACTTATTGGGCTTCGGGGTAGCTGGCAACTTCCTCTTTTCGCGCGCGCGCCCGCGGTGCCAGATGAGTCGGGAAAACCCTTTCTCACCGACACTTCCTCTCCTAGGGGCTTCCCATGGGGCGGGCAACACAATTGACCATCGTGTGCCGCCTTTCGTACGCATTCCGCGAGCAAGTTACGTCGGCGCGTAGGTCTCATCCGGCGTCGAGTGGATGAGCTCGAGAAGCGCTTTGGTGCAATGGGCCCCGGAAAGCCGCGTGGTTACGTCACGTGCCTGATCATCGTTTTCCGAATTTTCGGATCCTCCACGGTGGCCCCGAGTTTGAGATCTGGCCGCACTGGGTCACGATGCAGCACGGTTTGTTTGTTGACTCGCGGTCGTAAAGAGGGTCCACACGGCGTTGTGTAAGCCGTAAGCGACGTGTCCATGAAGAAGACACGGTACACGATCGCTCGAGAGCTCCTGTCCAGCTCGGGGGGTCACCTCGATGGTGAAAGGATCCTCTTGGAGTGTTGGATCTTCGCGAGGCAACCCTGACGCAATCGAGCATCGTCCGCAAATGTGTGACCTCCTTTCGTGTCGTTAAACTTCTACCATCGCTTTGCCGTCCCCTTCCGCAGGTACCGCCACCACCGAAGGCGCAGCGGCGCCAGCTGACCCAACAGCAGCAGACGCACATTCTGAGCGACATTCAGAAGCACCAGCATCGGTTCAATCTGCACCAGAACCAGCGCCAGCCGAACGTCTTCATACAGCCCTCGATCCAGATCCCGGTCCCTCCGCAGCCCCACGTCCGACCTCCGCCACCATTCGGTTCCCCTGCCTCACACTTCCCGCCACAGCCGAACGCACACTTCCACCACTCCAACAACCTACACTCGGGTCCGCAGGCGCAGAACAGTTTTAGAGGGCCGCCGCCGCCGCCACCGTCGGCCGGACAGGCCGCCAACCGTCCAGGAGTTAACTTTGGAGCCCAAGTAAATCGCTACTACTTCCAGCACCACACACAGACCACGTTCATTCCAAATTTCTTGCAAATCTTGCAGACGCAGGACACACGCCTCCCGCCGCAGCAGCGGTCCGTACAGAACCAGCTGCAACAGGCACAGTTCTTCAACGGACCACCTCCTCCACCACCACTCCCACAGCAACAGCCCCCACAACCACAACAACAACAACAACTGCAACACGGGCCCGTGCCCCTTAACAGCCAACAACAACAACAGGCGCCCTTCCTGAACAGCCTTGACCACACGTTCGGCGCCACACCCAACCGACCCACGCACCTCACTCAGGTTCCCTTCCTGCCACCAAACCCCTCGTTCGGCGGTTCCAGCGCCGGTCAGGTTCGGTTCCCCAGCCAAGGTTCGGTGGTTGGGCAAAATCTCGCCCAACAACAGCCACTGCAATCGTTCCCGGGCCAACAGTTGCCGCATCCGGCGGCATCTCCTGCCTTCAAACAATCGTCCTTCAGTCAGCCGGCCTTCCACCACCATCACAACCACCACGCGGCCGCTCAGTTCCCTCCGCTCAACCAGCAGCAGCAGCAGCAGCCGCTGACCAACGGCTTCCAGCAGTCGCAGCAACTTCCGAAACTGCAACCGAGCATCCAGTTTGTGCCGAACAACATTCCAGCGTTTAGCAGCCCGCAGTCGGGTGGCGGTGGCGGATTCCCGCAGGCTCAGGCCCAGGTGCAGGTGCCCTTCAGCGGGCAGCCCCAGTTCGCGTTCGGTGGACTTCAACAGCAACAGCAACAGCAACCGTTGAACTACCAGCAACAGCAGGAACTGGAGAACCGCCTCAAGGAAGAAGGTGACCGAATCCGGGAGCTGCAGGAAAAGCAGAAGGTCATCCAGAAACACGAGCAGTTCCTGCAGAAACAGTACCAGAAGCAGCAGGCCAAGGTGCAGCAACTGCACCAGGAGTTCCTGAAGAAGCAACAGAAGATCCTCCAGCAACAGCAGCAGCAGCAGCAGTACGATCAGCAGCAACAGAGGACCGTCGTGCAGACGGGCGTTAGATCGCGCGAGGTTCTCCCATCCGAGCGGACACTCTTCGAGAAGGCTGTCAAACTAACGAGCCCGGAATCGGATACAGCACCAGCCGCACCCAGCACAAGCCACCTGTCGGTGATTCCGCTCAAACCGAACAGCAAGAAGGACTACAGCAGCATCACCCAGTCCGATCTGGACGTGCTCTTGAGCTCGAACCGGCAGAACCTGTTCCAAACGATCAAGGCCGAGACGGTTAAGCCCACCGCGGGTAAGGTGGCCAAACCGACGAAGGTGAAGTCAACGAAGGCGCTCGGACGGGACGAACTGCTGAAGCAGCTGAAGCTTGCGCTGGCCGAAACGACCCCCGATCTGGGCGGCAAGAACTACAGCTCCACCGATCTGGTGCTGCCGAACGGGGAGAAGGTTCAGGTTATCCGTACGACCGATCCGGAGATTATCAAGCGTGCCAACGCCAACTCGGAGGGTGTGCTGACGCAACAGCTCGAGTCACCCACCACCCCGAAGCCGCTCTCGTTCGAGGACATCGCCCGGAGTGGGCTGCTACCACCCGGAGCCGACTTTGAGCTGATCAAACAGACCGAGGACGGCCAGATCCAGGAGGTAGCGAAGATTCCGCCTCAGAAGAAGGTCACTTTCGTGTACCTCGAGGAGCAGGACGATGGCTCGTACAAGGTGCAGGGTGTTAAGGGTAGCGGCGATAAGGAAACGAAAACATCCGGTGCCGATGTGGACAGCATCCTCAAGCGCATCAAGAACGGTGAAATCCAGTTGCCCCCTTCGTCGGTGTCGAAGTCGGCGGGTTCCCTCATCTTGGATGAGCCCCTGACGACGACCACTCCACGCCATCAGCCGATCAAAAAAACAAACTCCGTTACCATCATTCCACACAGCACTCCGATCGAGAACCAGCCTTCGACTTTGTTTGTATCCGGCAGTACGGTGCAGCACACGGCTACCCCAGGACCGGCGACCATCTACGCATCCACGGCGTCCCCGTCCAGTCCGAGCTCCGTCACGGCGTTCGCACCCAGCGCGTACTCCGGCAGCACTCTACCCCAGCAGACTTCGGCCCGGCTCTCGACACCAGCCTCTGCGCCAGGGTACTTCGCAGCCGACAGTACGGCGCGGTTCTCGGAGCCCAGCTCTGTGTATACCCCGGCGGCCACCACGGCCATTCCTGCCCCAGCACCAGCTACACCCGCCCCGAGCATCTATCAAACCCAAGCGAACACGGAGAAATACTACTCCGATACGACCGGAGCCGAACAGCAGCAGACGGCCAGTACCTACCGCCAGCCTCACCACGTCAACCACAGCTTCAAAGACGTTGGACCAACGGCCTCCGCTTCCGAAACTGTCACCCAACAGCAGCAGGACAACACACCGACACCGACCCAGCAAACCCAGCAGCAGCAGCCATCGCAGCCGTCGGACAGCGGTGCGCAGCCGGATCCGCAGAACGAACTGCCAGCCATTCTCAAGAATAACGGACTATTTGCCATGGCCAAATACCTCCGCCAGTCTGGACTCGATACGATTCTGAACGAAACCGGACCGTACACGATCTTCGTGCCGACCGACAAGGCCTTCCGGAGTCTCCTGGTTCAGCTGGGCGGACCCGAGAAGGCAGAAGAGAAGTTCCGCAACAATCCGCGACTGCTAAGCGGGGTAAGTGCTCCGGGGTTGATCAACAATATTTCGAACCCTCGGCTCATCTTTGTGTCCTTTGTAGCTTCTGTTGCACCACGTCATTCCTGGGTCTTTCGAAATCGCATCGCTACAGGATGAGATGACCGGAGTGTCGCTGGCCGGAACCCAGCTTCGCGTCAACCAGTACAACATGCACGACTCCGAGTGGAATGATGTTAAGGTAAGGCCCGGGCCAAGGGAAACCGGTGTCTGTAACCCTCAGATCAACTCATTCTAACCGACTTCTGCCTCTCCTGGTCCCGAAAGGTAACAACCATCAACGGAGCAATGGTCGTCCCAGACAAGCAGGACATTGTGATTCCGCAGGGCGTGGCGCATGCCGTTGATCGTGTCATGTTCCCGCTTCCGGTCGGTGACATTCTGCAGACGCTGCAATCCGACCGTGAGCGACGCTTCACGCACTTCCTACGAGCACTGTTCGCATCGGGAATGTCGGATACTCTCCAGAATAAAGGTAGCTGCGGCCGTGGCGGTCATTGGTCACTCAGCGATGGACCTAACACATTGTTGTTCTGTTTCTTGGCATCAAACAGGTATCAAAACATACACAGTATTCGCCCCGACCGATGTCGCATTTGCTCACCTCACGGCGGAGGAACTTACCAAGCTAGTCACGGAAAAGGAGCCGGCCGAAGAGCTGGTCCGCAAGCATGTCGTCCCCGGGACACTGTTCACCGCTGGCATGCGCTTCTATCAGGTGAAGGACGCCATGGCGGAAGGTAAAACCGTCACGCTGCAGAAGAGTGGAGGTTAGTTAGTCGGCCGGCTGGCACCGTTTCCTTTACTGATATTCTGGCCCTTCCATTTTCGTAGGTAAAATTAAGGTCAACGATGGCTACCTGCAGACGTCCAACATCCCGACCACGAACGGTGTCATCCACGCGATTGACTCGCTACTGTAAGCAACTCGCTACCGACCCCCGGTTCCGGACGAACCAAACGCATAGATTCCGTGGTTTATTTATTACGAAACCGAGCGCGCCAACCATGGGCGCACCACTTAACGAAAGAAATCTACAAAATGCGGCATCAAGCCCCCCATCAGCTCCGCTTCGAAATTTGCATTCAGACTGCGCATCCGGATCCGGCTGCAAAGTATATGGGAAAACGGAAGAGGATCCAACGGCTGAATGAATTTAGCGGCCGTCGAGGCGCTCTTTGGAGAGAATGATTTCCTGATTCGCCGAGGATCGCCGCGAGTAGAGATGAAGGAAAAAATAACTTTCTGGTTTCTGGTGAGCTTCCCGGACAGTTTTGTTAATCGTTAAGTTTAACTGTTAATTTATTGGTTAAGTTTAGTACATTCGCAGCCGTTTTGTACGATTTCCCGCTTCCCGGTCCCACGACGAATTCGGGTGATCTTTGTAAATAATATGATGAGCAGTGTAATAAAGTAAACACTACTTTAGTACCCAGTAACGAGTGTGCCTTTCTCTGCCGGCGTTAAACACTTCCGAAAGAAAGTGCATCCAAGGGTTTACCACGGAAGCTGTGGTGCTCACATATTGCATACCTAGCAGGGGTTTAATTTGAAGCGCCACCTGAAACCGTTACGATTTCGAGATGCCCATAAGCACTATGAACGAAAAATACATCATTGTATTGAACACCAGAAAACGAAAGACTCCTATCAGTCATTAGCGATACTGTTTTATTTGTCCTTTTGATTTTCATGACCAATATTGTAATACTTTAATAATTATGTGTATATATCATCAATAACAGTTCAATAAATTGGTACCGTCTTTTCTTTCCCTATCTCCGTCCCCTTTTACCATTTCGATAATTTCCCTATTTGCCGACACACAACACACCGTGCTTCTCGGTTAGTATCTTTTAAAGAACCATAACCCACCGTCCAGATCTGCAGATACTTTTCTACTGATATAACTCCGGTGGAATCGTTTACACACTAAACACGCTTCTGCCTTTCCCCATCTGCCTCGCGCTGGGTCACTAAAACCGAACGAAATTCTTTCCGCTACTATCCGTAGCCTTCTGTTGGTGAATCTTGGTAAAAGACAAAATGGTTTTTTTTCTCATTATTCGCAACCTATTTTGCCTCCAATTAGTAGTATGACCGATGTGTGTGTACAACAACGCGTGGTTCAGTAAGCGTATTCGTAGTATATTATGTAGGAGTAGCTATGAATGATCGAGTGCCGCGAAATGTGTGTTCAAGATTCGAATAAATTGCTTCCATGGGTTTCCACGACTTCCCCAAGCTTTGGTTTTATGTGTGCTTGAACTATGCTATTTAAATTCACTTTATCGTATTCTTGTTAGTTTGTTCTTCGGAACTACTGATTACCACAGTGGGAAGCATCTCCCCTAAATGTACCCTTAAGCATTGTGTACAATAATTTCGAAACAACCTAATTTGGATTCAGAAACGTAAAAGTTGACTAATCCAATCAAAAATATAGTTTTATGCCAAGAGCGTGCCATAGAGCTGCTCGGTATACGCAGTTGTTGAGTTGAGTTGTTTGGTTCGGTAAAGTTGATAAACGTTCTACTTCAGAAGCTCACTCACCTCGCAACTCACAAGGTTTATGTTTTCCACACGGTAAGGGTAGAAAATGATATGTCTTCAAATTTTGGTAATTGTTTCGTAGTCCAATGGAAATCACTACAAGTCATCGATCTCGTTTTGCACCCTCAGGCAGTACAAAATATTGCACCTGCGCCCCAGAAAATGCTCTAAATGCGCTGGCAAAGCAAAGACAACTACTTCATGCTTTTGTGCGCCAAAGTTGGAAAAAGGGTAGCCACCCAAGTTTTCCATTTGAAACAAACTGGTAAAAAGCGAACTCCATAAGCCGGGAACGACGGAAAATTAGTGGTATAAATATATTTACAAATATCTACAATCAATGCAATACTTAATCGCTTTAATCCTCGCTATGTACAAATGATTTCGAAAGGCAATCTGTAAACTTCTGGCAAAACTTATCCTTTGTTAGAGACGCAGCGCGAACGTAAAAAGAGGCTTCTCGGCTTCTCAGCAGCAGAGCAAAGGGTCGTCGTCCTAGGTGAAGGGCTTTTTCACTACCAACACATTATCACTTCTTTCATCGGAACGCAATAGATAGGTAATTCGACAATAGTTGTTGCTTTTTGTTTTAATCTGTTTTCTTTGTTTCGTTACCTTAATATTAAGCTGTGGATGTGTATATATATATATATGTATATATTAGTAATCACAATACGGTTTTTCCACTATTTTACTCCAACATTTGCAAATTCCTCCATCGGTTTCTGCTCGCAACACACTCAGCTCTCGGTTTACAAGTCTGCTTCGTGAAGATAAGCGAGCGTTGTTTTTGTGGTGGTTTAGGTGTTGCGTATGCCCACATGCATATCTATTGTTGTATTGTTGCTGATAGCGAGCCGTTACTACCTTTCTCCAATCAGTTTCTACAAGGATTCATATTTCAGGGGCTGAACGTTTTCTCCTAGTGGTGTGTGCCATTTTCTAGGGGCCATTGGGTGTTGTATTCAGTTGCGCCGCGGCTTTGTGCAGTGATACTACTATCTATTGCCTACTAAAATATATGCTTTGTTCCATCGGTTTGGATTGCAGTTTAACGCAGCGGTGTCAATCTACGCACGGGAAGAAACACTAAGTAGCGCGCCCGTCTGAGGTTCGAAATTCCTCGTACACATCGAAAACGATACCAGAGACCAGAGACAGGCGGGGTATAGCTAGTATAAAACAGACGAACTAAACAAGTTCATTACATCTGGAATTCATACGGTAAAAGTACCTCCCAACGTCATAACAAATAATAAACGTTTAAATGGATTTCCGCTTCTAACATGAGAATGAGAAGAATATAAATTTACGAGTTTAAGCACATTCGCTCTTCTGAACGATAGTAACAGGCTCTAACAGCTACCGGCTCCGAGCGGTGCAAAACCATCCGAGCTCCCCCGCGCGGGATGAAGAAGCTCCAAGAGTAAAAATGCTACTGAGAATGTTTCGTTCAAGTGTAAGTACAGTGCTCCGTTTTCAAGTAACGTTGACGGTCTCTCCGTCCTTCCTCCGTCCGAGTGGAAAACAACACCTTTACCTTTTGCTCCACAGGCTTTTTGATTGATCTTTTACATCTCTACAGGCTTTTAACCGCGCTACCCCCCTTACTGCCGCCCCTTTGGCTTCCTCCTATGAACGCCACTCGCCACTGCGCCACAGAAAGGACAAGCACAAATAACAAACGAATTATTTAGATACCATTTAACTACCGTACGACTACTCCCACAGGAAAACGCAAACCAATTGAAGCACCAAGAGATATGGAAGAGCGTCGTTCTTCCGATCCGTCTCTTTTCGAGTCCCACACCGCACGGTCCTCCCAATCGCCCAAACTTAGAGGTGCACTTGGAACGATTGGGCCGGTGGCTTCGGTGGGGAAATGAACGGATTCGTGCTATGTATTTCTGGCTTCGCCACGTCGGCCACCCATTCGGCGTCGAACGGATCGCCGGCATTGAGCGACTTGGCGCGGCTGTGCAACGAAGGCGCACGCCTCGGCGACGGTGACACGTTCTTCACGATCTGTCCCAACCATTGCTCCGGGTTCGGTAAGGGCGAGACGGTTTCAACCGGAACCACTACACTGCTGCTAGTGGCGGCAGAAGGGGCGGCACTGACGGCTGCAATGGCTGTCGCAGTGGAGGAGCAATTGCTGCTACTGCTGAGTGTGTTGGTGCTGGCAGAACTACTATTGTGGTTACCTAGGGAGGACAGGCCTAGGGCTGGCGTTGACTGTCTGTTCAGTGGCGAGATCGAGCGCGGCGGAATGGTCGGTACGACGGATAGCGATTGGAGCGCGGGGGGCTGGATGATGGCTTCGAGCCCGGCCCTGGTAGCCGGAAGCCCGGGCACGTAGCCGATTGCATTGGAGGAGGTGAACGACGCTGGTGTCGCTACCAGTGCCGCGCTGGAAGTGATGCTCGTAGTAGTGGCCACCGCCGCCACCGAGGCAGCGCCCGCCGATTTGCTGTGCAGCTCTTTGCTAAGATAGAAATCGTCCGTATCGTTTCTGGTCAACAGCGAGAGGCCCTGGCTCAGCTCCTGGCACAGCTGGCTCACGGTGTCCGTGGGCTGTGGCGATACCTCCGGAATGGGCGACACGGTCGTGCGCTGCGGTGTGCCCGGCTCGAGGAATGCACGCTGCCGTTCGGCATTGGACGGAAGATCGTTTATCCGCAGCGACATCTGCCGTTTGAAGGGCGACGCTGACCCGATCTGCGTGAAGCCCCGGAAGCTGCCCTGGCGTTCCAGCATCGAGGGTGTGGCATGCGGTCGCTCGATCGCAAACGGATTGTACGGTTTCGAGGCGTTGCTGTTCGGTTGCGGAGCCACCACCGCCGTATCCGTCAATCGCTCCGTCATCGTCTGCTGGCGGAAAGAGCCAGTGCGCGTGAAGGTTGAATTTTTCATGTCGAACGTCATCGTCACACCGCACTCCTTGTCGCGCCGCTGCTTACGCTCGAGGCACACGGCAAACGCACAGCCCACGGCATGCGACAGCCGTTCGCCCGAGTCTTTGCTAGCCAGAAACCCGTGACACATCCACCGCCGCGTTGTACCGTCGCGGCAGATGTAGCTAAAGCCACGCTCGTGGTTGCGATCCGGTGCGCAGAACGATACTTTCTCGATCGTCTGATCCACGATCAGCCCCTTCGTGTCATCCTCGACCACTCGCAGTCCGTCGCCGCTCACATGCAGCTGCGCCCTTATTGCACGTCGCCGAGAGTTCTAAAATAGAGAGACAAGAAACCCATCAGTAAACCCCGTAACAAAATGATCAGTCGATCGGTCACTTACGCGCAACACCTTTAACGCCTCTTCGCACACCTGCATGCCACGAGATTCGAACACCTCGACGCAGCCGAGATACTTCACCGAAAAGGTGCAGGTTGCCGAGCGGACCGCCTGCTCGTCCGACTGCCACTGGTGCGGTTTGGCAGCCTCCGGTACCCGATCCTTGCGCCGCCGGAACGAATCGCGAAACGATTTCCGCAACCGATCCATCTTCTTTGGCGACCGTTTGCTCTGTCGGAAGGAGGCCGATTTCTGTGCGCGACATCGCGAGAAACGGAATAAAATATTAGAACGCGAGCGAAACAATGAATAATTCAATCTAAAGCAAGTTGTGTGTGTTTGTGTGTGCTAGTAGCGAGATACGAGAGGATACACCAAACCACCAAACTTGATAAATATGCTACGGAATGGAGCATTCGGGGCAGTAGTACTAACCGTATTTTTAACGTCTCCATACGTTCCACGAGTGAACCCCCGTTCGAGGGGTTCGTGCGATGAATTGGAGTTCCCCATTGCGATATTCTATCACACGCCCTGTCGGAGCTTCCGTGCGTGTGTTTGTATGTAACCCCGGTTCAGGATAGCACCGGATAGGCTACTGGATGGTGGTAACCTAGCAACAGGGCCAACTTTTCACGCCTATTCGAAATCGTAGATTAGGTCGAGGTAGTAGGCCGTAAATTTGTAGACCGTGGTGCTTTTGCTTATCACACGTTTACAATAACTGTACAGTTCGATAAGTAGTAGTTTATAGTGTTGTGCCGTTCCACACGTTTCAATCGACACTCATCGGCACATCAACACCCGGACCGGTGATGGTTACCAATAGAAACGACACTCTGGTAGGCAACAACCACGCACACACACACACGGGCGCGTATGTGCACAATATGGATAAAAGATCAAGGACGGCTTTGGCGGAATGCCCGTGCGCTGTTGTGTAGTGGGGCGTCGAAGATCGTCCAACGTCCGCGCCGGAGGTCGACGATAGTTTGCACTTTAATTGACCCCAATGGGTGCCAATGTTTCTGCACGATCGCGTGGTTTCGCTCGCTGGAGAAGAAGAAGATGCATCTGTTAGAGACACACGATCGTATATCAGAGGATTAAACGCACAGCAAGAGAGCCGGGCCGTGTGTCAGTTGAAGGAGAACCTGAAGGAGTGTGATAACATTATCGCAGTGTAACCGCCGGTGTTTTCTGCACCCTAATTTATACATTTCGGTGTGCCTTGTGTTCTAGCAATGTGTGCATGATTCGCAATTAACATGCCCCTCCGCTCCCCCTCATCACGTGTATCCAGCGCCACGGTCGCACAATGGTGGCGGGATGATATGACTAATCCACGGCTCGATGGATTGTTGCGGCCACTAAATCAGAGCTGCCTTCTGTCTACCACAAACAAGATAACCACAGCGAGGGTGGGGACTAAGCAACAGCTCCCCAGAGGGCACCTCGACACGCATTCTGGGCACGATCCGCTTGCGCATGTCAGGCTGAGTCACCATAGTTACCGCAGTTGTGTGGTGATTGATAAACTGCATTTTCGAAAGTCCCTCCATAGGAGATGTGAGTTAATCTATGACTCATGCCACACACCACAAACCCCTTCGCTTTTTAGGGCTTTTCAGGCACCAGAAATCCGTGTTTTTTCTGCGGTGTCAAAGAACCAAAAAGCACTTCCGTCATCCAGCCAGCCAGCCAGCCACTTCCATTCTTCTTCGGTAACGAGATGCAGCCGACAGAAATGTATTTTTTAATGTGAGAAAATTAAATTCAAATCCACTTTTAAGGGCACTTTGGAACGCGAGGCGCGCGGTGAGAAAAGAAAAATAAATCACACGCACACAAGGCACGCACCCCGTCCGGGTGTTACTCCCCTCACATATGGGCTGCGTCGTGCCTTTCTTGTTTTTCTTTGTCACAAAAAAGTCCTCGTGATTTGTGTCCCCGGAGAGTCCTTCCCGGTTTTCGGGTCTAGTTTCCATCAACTCCCACACGAAAGGCACCGAAAGGCGGTGTAGTTTTTCTTCGATAGTTAATTTGGTAACATTAAAAAACAGTGCCACCAAAACTCACTTCTTCCCGCGCACTCACGACCCTGACACTCGTCCGTCACGACGACGACGACGGCCGTTCCGGTATTCTGGCGTGGAAGCTGCTGGTCTGGGTAAATAACAAAACAAAAAACCGCCCAGCAGCGGCCACCACATAACTCCGCGGCGCCTCTTCCACGCCTAACTGAGCTGACGACCGATTCGATAATAGCGTCGCGCCATACAGTCACTCTTCGTTGACGCTTGAGCATTAGGAACCAGATGGAGGGATTGGCGGGGGACCGCTGACAAACGGTACGGGGCGGCGCGGTACACCTCAACACAAATACGCACGCAGCGGCACAACAAGCCTCGCGAATGAGGCAGCCACCGCACACACGCACCGCTTCGTAAGTTCGACGCGACGCCGATCGCTGGAAGACAGCGCCGCGGTGTTGGTGAACGGTGTGTGCTCGGTAACGGTAACGGCAGCTGCTGCACCACTACCTTTATTACCTGACAGGTAACGATTGGCGGTTATCCGTCTCGCTCGCTACGATTCGTACCTGGGCCTGGTTCGCGCGGCTGGCCATCGTGTGTTCCGAAGGAAAATACCTTTGCTCGCTCTCTCTATCGACCAACCCGTGTGGCGCGGCGCTTGCAAAAACTTTGCTTTCCATTTAAGTAAACATCCCAGCAACCTACTTAAGGAGAAGCGAGCTGTCAAACGGATTCACCGTTCACTCTCCAGAGTACCCCTAAATTTGAACACTTATTTGGCCAAATTCCCTGTCAATCTGCTCAAAAAAGATTCTTTCCTTTTTTTAGCGCCAGCTCCGATTAAGGCACAAAAATTCTGCGTCCATTCGGTGGCATTCCCTTCCGTCTGCCGGCCACACTACTAATGGCACTCCATCGTCACGTCCGCGGCCGCCGCCGCCGCCGATAATGTGTTCCGGTGCGGAATCCCAGACGAAGAAAAATAGGCCGCCCCCTGCATACCTTTTGCGTAACGTGGCGGCGACGCTAGACCTTCTTCGTGCGCCACGTTCTGACCCACTCTACCAACCGTCGAGGCGACGCAAAAAGGACGACGACGACGTAGCTCCTTGGTGTTGGCCAGACTATGGTGGGTTGCGAGCGCTGGGCGAGATTACGTAAAAGGCAACCGGTCGACGTGGCAACAATGTTGCTGCCGACGAAATCAATTCGCCGATTGCCGACGACCGAGACCACCGTGCGCCTAACAAATGGCCGCTGCTTGCGGTTGTTGGTTGCGTCGTTCTCCGGCGTTGATATGCATATGCACAGAGAGAGAGCAAAATTCACACGTTTCTTGTAATCGCATGCTGGCAGACGGAGTGCCGTGGCTGACTGTAAGCCCCACTCTATTGCAAACTGCAATGGAGAATTGGTTTAGAAGGTTCCAATGCTATTGGTCAGACCTTTTCGCAATCAGCTCGCTTGGATTGGATTGATTGCAAAACGACGAACGAAGAAAAGGAGCAACACGCCGATTCGATTGAACAATCCGTCTGGGCGATGCATAGACTTTAGGAAACTATTGAACAGTAGTAACACAGAACGACTACCAGGCAAGTCTTTGGGTTAATAAAAAAATCCCTCATGCAAGGATTACGAAGGAAGAGATACCCCCGGAGCAGCAAGACTCCTGATTCCCGTGACAACAACAACACGGTCGGACGGTCCCAAGATTCCAGGTAGCTGGGAACAGCGTGCCGCATTTGATTAATCCTTTTCAGGGATCACCCAACTTCATTAGCAGAAAATTGTCCTCGTCTGCTGCGTGCTCTTGTTCCCTATCCGCGCGGGAACGTTTGTCACTCTAGGAGACATGAGATGGTTTCTCGGGGTTGGTGGTCATTCGAGTTCTCAGGAACATATCATGAGCTCACCGAAAAACTTGACGTTGACGAACTTCCCATGGCTCGTGGACTTGGGCAGATCGCCACCACCAAACCCCGAGCCAGCGAAGTAGGAGGAACCGGACCTCGGGACTAGCGACAAGCTCAAGTGAATCGCGTGGTTCGTTAATTTGATATTTCAAATATTATTTGATATATTCAAATGGAAACCGACCGACCGACCGAACCTACTCATCAGCATTTAGTTCCCAGCGCGCGCCGCGCCGTCGAAGTACGCACATAACAATGGCCACGTAAACCATTGGGCGAGAACAATAGTTCTGTTCGAGACCCGAAGAGTCAGTGCCCTCTCTCCGACACACACACACGGGGCATACGAATTCGCACGAAAATCCCAATCCTAAATTCCCACACACCGTCTTTCCGACGCGAGAAGGTCCCCGCCGCTCCGAGATCCGAGAAAACCCATCCGAGTTGTTTCTGTGCAGCAGCAGCACTTTCCCCTTCGAGACGCCGCTTCTTGTCCGAAAAGGGGGAACCGCGGGTCGAAGGGGTCCCTTTCTTAGCGGCAACGGCAGCTTGGTGGTCGGTCGCCCCTCTCTGAGAACGAAACTAAACCGAGAAGCAGAGGCATTCCTTTGGTCCTGTGCCTGTGGCTGTGCTAATTTATGCCCTGGGAAAATTTCACACTACCGTCTTCTTCTTCTTCTTCTTCTTCGTCTGCTGGCCTTCGCGATCCCAATTTCTTTGCTTTTATCGACCCTGTTGCTGCTGCCGGTAAAACCGAAGCTGGACGCATTTTAATCAAACTATTATGCTGATAATCGCTAGAGCGGGTCGCGGGAAGAATCGCGCGGAAACGCGCAAGAAGCAGCAGGATCAAGATCACATCACGGGAAGACCCGAGAAGATAGTATGGTGCGTGGTTATTGCACCGATATATATTATATTTTTACTTTTTCTCTACTAATGTGGACCAAGGTTGCCACAGCATTTGGTGAGGACCAAGGTCGCCACAATAGGCAAAGCTATTGTTTCTGCTCAGCCGGCTGGGCGGCCGACGGTTCACTGTCACTGAGACGAGCCAAAGTGGTCGAGCCACTACATGAGTGGCAGAAGAGCGAGAACCCCACAATTAAATGATGATACGTACGTCGAGCATAATTATTGAAAGTCGTCGACAAGAACGTGGTGATACCTAGACCTTTTGCCACGGAATGGGAGTCCGAACCGAGGATTGTTCGTGTCAACTTGAAGAACTTCGGAACTCTATCAGATATTGAAACGAAACGAAAATGGACCTCAACAGGCTCACTAGTAGCTTTCAAACCGCAAAGTTGGTTTGAAAGATTGTTTTCAACCAAAAGCCACCAGAGCTCCGCTCTAAATCACGGTCATCCGCCGGCCACCGGGTAAAGAATCAACATTTGTCCAACACGATAATGACTGTCAGCCAACACAGCGCTGTATCAGAAGATTGCAATCGCACGTTGGTAACATTTTTGACCGTTCCGCCGTTCCGCTCTACTGTGGACTCACACATCATGACGCCCGGTTCCCATGGGCTTGAAAGTTGGCCCCAGGTTGGGCGCCATTAGCGCGCGCGCGTCATGTGGGCATTTTTCCTCGATTTTCGGAAGGTTTGTGCTCGGGTTGACCGGTACCGGGAAGTGATCGCAAACCGAGGACACCCGATTACTGCGAGGGCCGGGAGCCCACCGTTCTGCTCAGCGGACCGCGACGCTGCCCGCGGACACAGCTCGCACATCCCATAGAGCACACAACACACACAGGATGGGAAACTCTCCTCGGTCGGTCTTACTTTCGTCGGTCGCCTGCATGGGCCACTGCGCGTCTGATGACACTCCCCAGTCATCGGCGCCCGGTATGACGTATTCGTTGTGCTTCGTTTCTTCTCGATTGCCGCAGGAAGCGCCGTACTTATCATCCGGTCAGTATTTTGTTGCGGTCAGTTTGTTCGCACGCAGCACAACATCCCACACCTTTTGGGGCTCACCGAACAACTCACCCAACACTCTGGTGGCCCCTCTCTGGTGTCTCTGGGAATGAATTCCTCAAACGGCAACGATGCTGTTGCTCAATTAGCCGAATTTAGTCAAATTCCTATTTATCATTGTAAACCACTTAACTCTTCCACCCGGGGAATGGTGCATTTTCCCACGATTAAAGCGCAGGGCACGTTTTGCTTTAATTTTCAGCCAAAAATTATCATTTTCCCATCAAATAATGGCTTAATAGCACAAGCACTCTCTCTCTTTCTCTTTGTCCACCTCTCGACATCTCTATCGCTTTCTATCGCTCGCTGGAATCTCAAGCAGTGCCCTTTCTCTTTCTTCCGATGATAAGAAACGGCCCCGGGATCGAGGCACGTTTTCGCCATCGCCGATAAATAACAATATTAAACCGAGCGCGCGCGCGCACGTGTCGCGCCGCGTACTTCCGGATTTGGCACGCCGTCGCTCGGCCCGGTAGGGCCGGCAAGAAAATCCTTTCCTACCATAGGGGGCGTCAAGAAGATAGTTAGGGCTGCTGCGTGCATTATTATGCTGATTATGCGATGGCGGCGGCGTCGCCGTCGTCGTGTCTCGCGCACTCCGTGGTTTCACGAAAGCCGTGAAACCGTGCTCATGATGTCGATCCTCTCCTATAGTTCGCCTGTCGGATTCTCACAGGACGTGAGAACCGCGGGCGCGGGTCGATACTTTAATCTAATCTCAATTACCCTCCCGTCTGGCATCAAGTATGCACAACCGAGAGCACTGGAAAAACAAATGCCCTTTCGCGCTCTGGGTCCTAGCGTTCTTTATTCATCACGCTTTTTTGTCACTCCGACACCACAGCGCGGTACAGAGGATTGGGTCAAAGGGGAAAAAACAACTTCACGAGAGCTTCCCGAGAGCACCACTTTGGCGCACGGAAGTGCTGCGGAAACTCTCAGTTATCGGGCGATTTAAATAGGGACCGCTATCGGGGAAACCGGGCCGGGAAACCGTCCGTATGGCACGTCGTAAATTTCGAACGAATTAATACCCGTGTCACATTAAGCTATCAATTCACAAAGCGCCCACGGAGCCAAGAAAATCAGAAATTTGATAGTAAAAACACTAAAACCCCCAAGACCCGGAAACCTCGAATGCGTAAGAAAGTACGCCACGCCACGCCATAGGGCCGCGCGTAGGTTTTCCGCACCCGATCCGCAGGGGGAGAGTTCCGAGTCCGATCCGATTTTCCATCGGCAAACAAAATAAATAAGCGTGGGAAATTCGACGGCGAGGGGTGTGCGTATTTAGCATCGATATCACGGGACACGGGAAACGAGGGTGGCCCAGCGACCGGACGGGTGGCGTTCCTCGGAGAGGGGTCCGCGCGGCCCACGAAGTGTTTCTGCTGCATCACTTTTTACCGGCCGACCGGCTAATTATTGTAATTGTACGAATGTGTGAGGTTGTGTTGCGGAAGAAACAATAATGGGGAGGAACACACTCAACCGGTCGAGAACTCAATTGGGCTCGCACCCGCAGCAGCACCGCTGCTGAACACGTAACGGTTATTAATGAGGTTGGTACTGCTCGAGATTAATATACGATGGTTAATCAAACAAATATGTGTCACTTCAGTGTTGCCATTCCCCGGCATTCCAGCAGCATCGTGGTGTATGCCACAGAACGGCGTTTGGTGATCTCACTCGGCAGGCATTGTGATGCGAGCATCTTCCCACGACCCTCCGTCGTGTGGTTAATCAATCACTGGTCACCCGAGGTGTTGTCTCGTAGCAATCTGGATCTTCAATATTTCGTTCGTTCACCTCGTGGCTGGACCCCGCTAGGGGTTCCAAGCCGGTGGGTGGCCAGCAAGCCGGGTGTATCGACGTCCACAACACACATGACAGAGCATTGACACCTCCGCTCGTGCTAGGTGCCTCCGGGTTTTCTTCCACGGGCCGGACAGCGCTCCAGTTGTGAGGAAGACGAACGGAGCCGATGCTTCACTGAGACACATCCCTGGCACCAATCGGATGTGTTGGTTTGTAATTGGCTTCACCAGCGACACCCTTCGAAGAACGTTTCACAGTCCAGAACCGGCCACACGGCGTAGAGAGCGCGACATGTGTCAAAGAAGAGGTGCTAGGCTCCGGAAATAAAGTCGGAAAATTCCATCCCATCCTGACGTATCCTGATGACGTTGCTCTCGATCAGCCTCTATAGGTTGGACTGCATCACGGCCTCAAAACATTGCGGCCACGTCGTGGTCCCCGTTCGACGGCCGTGATTTATTCCATTTCCCGTTTTCCACATTACTTTCCGATTACTTTTGGGTCAAGCTAACTGTACACAGACCCTTTGCTAGGGAGAGGAAAGAATTTCAATTCCTCTATCGGAGTGCCGGAGCTTCAATCACGTTTCGGTTCGACTCGCAATCCAAGGCCACATGGGTTCAAACAGAGCCAAATGAATGATGAAATGCGCTTCATTACAGATGTTGTTTCTTCGGCAGAGTTCGACGACCAAAGATGACTCATCCGCCCTAAGGCGGTGGCTCACATTTTGGGCGAAGTTTAGAGGAATCCGTCCTACCGTCGAAGAATCGATGAATCACCGAACGGTCAGCAGCAGCAGAGCAATCTAATCGAACGGCCGTGTCGACGTGTCCGTTACAATTCCAGTCGTCGATTTCATCAATCCGACCTCTCTTATACCTCCTCTGGCATGGATGGTGGATTCGTTTGCGAGTTCACCCTTTAAACGCCACGGAGAGGCCACGCTCGTTACGTGCTGCGCAAGGCGTTAATTGTGTTAATTAAACGGCTGGCACTGGTACTTGGCCACTTGGCCGTACGTACGTAACAACTCCTCCTAGAGCTGGAGCCCACACTATCTCGCTTAGTGGGTCCCGAATAGTTGCGCCTCGCGGGACCGACCGATACAAATGAGCGCGATGCTCTGGGGACCGATCGGTCCCTGGTGAGACCCCGCAGTCGGGTGCGCGGATTGCGATAATTAATTCAATTTCGCCAAGGACAGTTTCGCCCCACTGGAGCGAACAGCGGGGCCAGTGTGGGACCCATCCTTCAGCTCACATACCGTCGTCGCTCTACTGTCCGATTAGTGTTATTCGATTATTGAAGCACCGAGGCGAGAAAGAGTAAGATGAACCACTCCGCGTGCTGCTAGGAGCTACTGAAAGGAGGTGTCAATCTGGAATAATTAAACTTGGATGGTGTTTTTCATCGCCTTCAACGCACCTAATGAAAATTGGAATTGGCACGGGCAGTGCTTCCAAGATTTGCCGATGCGCAATGATTAAGACTCAATCATCAGTCACTAATGCAGGATTCAAGAGCCACACAAACGTTAGCTACATAGCCTTAAGCCTCGGGTACAGCAAAGTGGAGTCGAGGGCCATTTTATCGATTCTCCCGATTACAGTGTGCATATCACGAGGTAATAAAGTTGGCCACAGAATAATAAATCCGTGCTATCCATTGCGAGGCAATGCCTAATGCGATACGCCTCGCCGGAGTACAGTTGCGTGGCGGATTGCAGTTGCTGAATTGACCCAGAATCACCGGCATACCGGCCAGAGGTCCGTCGTGTGTGTGCGGTCAAAGGAGCACGGCCCCAAGAGCACCGCTATTTAACCTTGGGTTGGCTGCCATTATGGGCCGTGCCGTGGGGAAGTTATTTCGGCCCTCCTCCAATAACCGGCCGTCCAATGGGTGGTGGTGGTGGTGCTGCAGCCCCCCTAACTAGCCCGTTTTCCATCGGCTGAACACGTGCAAATCAGTGCGGAACCACTTGGCTCGGAACTCGGTATTGGCCGGTCGGCCAGCCATGTGTTTTGCCCAGTTGTTGGCTAATTGTTAGTTTTCACGCTGATGTGAGGCGACCGTGAGGAGGTACGCTCTGTGTACTGTTGTGGAGAGCCAATGACGCTGTAAGGAACATGTACAATTGGTACGATTGTTTCGATCGACGGTGCATGTGAGACGGCCCAGTCATGGGCGAAATCGAAAGGACACATTTCGTTGTGGTCTGAGCACTCGAATTCGAAGACATGCGTTTTCTGGGAATGCTTCAAAAAACGAAACTGGAAACAGATGGATGTTCACGATACAGTGGAAGCTCAAGCGTCAGCTGCTGGGTCTGTGGTCGTTCCCAACTTCACAGTGAGACTTCCGTTCCTGTTTAGGCACCAGTGTTTGTTAGGGATCGTGAACGACACGCGTGCTTGGGTAAGGGACGCAGATGTTCCCTCAGTTCTTTATGAGCCTCATTTCATCCGGCTCTTGCTTTGGGTCACCGTTTTCTGTTCGTCCTTCGTACCGGCGTACCACACAAATTCTTCACCACGTCCAGCACAAGCTACTTTTCTTTGCGGTTATCAGTTCTAAAAGAAGAGCAAAACGCCAAAGATTATCAATCGACCCGGGGGAGTAATGCAAAACATCAAAGCACCTAATGTTGACCACTTTTTGCAGAAAGGCTTGAAAATTCGGGCTTTTTTGTACAGTTACGAAACCGGTTAAGCAAAACATGGCACATACAAGGCGGCTTAGAACTTTGGCAGCCCCTTTTTGCGGGGACGAGCCTTTGATCCTTCCGGGAAATCCATCCGGCGAGAGTTGATTCAACCGGATATCGCAAACATCCCTTCACGGACAGGTGCCGGGGGACAGTACTTTCACTCTCGATTTGCAGCCACTTTCCGGTTTCAGCAATCACTTTTCTATGAACGGAAAACTAAGGGCTAAGACTGATGATTTTAATTGAGCTGGCAAACTGCCAATCCGAGGAGGTTCGCGTGGGTCCATTGAGACTTATGTTTGCGCAAAAGGATTCGCCAACACCCCAAAAAAATATCGTTTAAAACTATTCAAAACTAAAAACCTGGAAAAATCATGCTCATCATAACGTCCATACAGTATAATTTTGTTTGCCAACCAAACCCAAATTTTTAGGGGGTTTTCAGCAGCCTTACGTGATATTTGAACAACCCTTCATAACTCGCTTCTTGATGCTTGGAATACCGTCTGAATCATGGGGCTTTCAAGGTGAGAGCATAAAGAGTAAAGTGCCAACAAAGTGACGCAAACTTCACTTTTCGCACAAAGCAAGACATAATACCAAGAAACGCGCTTGCTGCTGATCGAACTGAAGACGAAAACAGCGACTTGAGAGGTGACCGAACGTAAAATACGTCTCCACCGACGGCCCAGGCGGACACAAACTGGTTTCCCGGCACCTCGCGGACCAAGGGGGGCCCACATTCCTGTGTCTCGCGCGCACGGTGGCCAGGCAGCGGCCTAACTCGTTTCCACTGGATCGTACGTCGAAGGAACGGCTTGGTGGTGCAAACAGAAGAGACCTTGCATTTTGCTTTCGAGCCGTGTGTTCGTGTGTGTGTGTCACCGGTGGGGCACCGGTCTGCTTCATCAGTGTCGCGCTGCAGCCAACCCAGAAACGTAACACCCCACCGTGGCGTGTTGGGCGCGAATGTACCCCGAACGACAAAGAAACCCGTTTCCAGAGAAAATCCGACAAGAACGTAACGGTTAAGAATTATCGCCTCCATGTTCAAAGGCTCAACGTATGTTTGAGGAACTGAGAGATGAAAACTCATTCAACACTAATTTTTGAAAACCACACGAAACACTAATCTCCCGCATTTCCAACTATAAATCACCAAACTCCGACTCCGAATCTCTGTGCAGATGCATCACCTGCCACACGTTGTGTACTAATAACTGAACCGGCCCATGGCCACCTTTGGCCACCCGAACAGCACACACCCGGTTTAAGTTTGCTTTGACCGTTTATTACATTACGATCTCCGCCGTTCTACACGCCGGGTTTGATAGCTACCATCGGGTGTACCACCGAAAAAACCCACATCGTTTGAGAGCACCGACTAAATTCCGAATTGTTTACATAAGGCCGGCACGTTGCGCATTGCGCACTTGTGCGAAGTCTGGCGTAAACCCGCGGACCGGCTCCGCGCCGTATATTCCTGGATCCATCAAATTGGCACCTGGCGTGCGTGTGCGCGTCTCATCTAAACCGGCTTATCAGAGCAAACAGCAAGTTCTCGCTGTTGGACGGAACATCCGAGCCTTATCATCGTCGCAGATTCCAACAGGTAGCGAAGAGGTGACCCGGAACGTCCAAAGATGAATCTTATCAAGGCAACGTACCGCGGATGGGGGTGGAATGGTTTAAAGTGTCGACAATATTTACAACCCGACCCCTAGACCCCGGATCCGGGGCGATCCGGGGCCCCATTTGCGGACAAGATGACATGATAAGGCGTTATCCTTCGCGCGCAACAGGGAAATTAGCGCGCACTGCGGGAGCAATGGTTATATGCTAACCACCGATAAGCAAGTTAAGGGTGGCAATGAGCCTCAAGACCCCGGTTGGTTACAGGAGAGGTTCATTTCACGTGCCCATAACTCATGTTAAAAAATAAACAATAAATAAAACGGATCACCATTTTAATCTACGGTCAGTGGCAAAATGAAATTACTTTCGCCAGAGCGACGTCATTATCCTTCAGCCTGAGTAGGCCTTGAGAAGGGTTATCCAGGCAACATCATAAAGCGTCTTTTGCGAAAGGTCATCGCAAAGCGATCTATTTACTTACACAGTAGTAGCCTTTGAAATCCTTCGGCCCAAACCCTGGCACACGACGAACGACCAACATCCAAGGAAAACAGAGATTCGAAAAGGTCGAAAATGTCCGTAAAACGTGAATTCTGTCCCATTTACAGAGCGGCTTACGGGCTAAGGCTTAATAAATCTCTTCGCCTTCTAGATTCGAACCCTAAAATGAAGAAGAGTAAGATGGGTTTTGTCGGGGAAACTTTTCTCATCAACTGACCGGCCCGGACCTTCGACCAGGAAATTATTCAAAGTTAAGGTCCCAACAGGAGTTTCGAGACAGCGGCTGAAAACTGACGCATGAGGCAGGAAAAGATATTCTTAACGTCCAGCATCACTTCCAGCGTCTCGCTACCATCGATTCTTCAATCTTCGCCCACACAGAGGCTGCTGGTGGACCGATATTTAAAAGGCAAAGTGCCACAACCCAACCGCCCGGAACCGCCCACCGCTGACCAGGGAAGGAGAGGTTGAGGGCAGTTCGTGCCACGGAACCGGTTTGCTGGCGAGCGAATGAAAGACGCTGAGCCAAGCAAAACCTGCCGCGTGAGCATCGAGAATGAATGCGCCCGGCTCGGTGGTCGCGTTCCGTGATCACCTCCGGGCGGGAGTGTTGAAGGTTGGTTGCGCCAAGAAATCATTCCTAGTATCAGCTACGCCTGGTACCAAGTCTGGAACGTTGCTTGACTGTAAATTAGAACGATCGCCTCTCATCACGCCGGCCGAACTCAAAATCGATTCCAAATTTCCGAAACCCGTGGGGGGGGGCCGTAATTTCCAGCCAGTGGTTTGCGATCCGCGAATCGCGAATCGGAAACAGCTAATTGGCCGGATGTGGGCGGTAATTTCGGATCCAGTACGCAAATGTAGACTGAAGAAGCGATCGATCGTCGGCACTTATAGCTTGCAGCAACCCGCCAGCCATGGCGGGACGTTAGGGCTGAGAACGGAGACCGACGTAAGATCGTGGCGTTGTCTCGGGTTCTGCTCCCCACCAATCGCGCTCGTTCCATCTCGTAGCAGGAAACCATCGACACATTATCCGACTCCCGAGGTGGGGCATCGAACTTTTTGCAACAGGTTTTTCGCCGCGCTGACGTACACACGCGCACGCACGCACACCTCTTCGGTGTGGCTCCTTCAACTGACATCCGTTTTTCTTCGGCCAATTCTCTGCGAAGTAGAATGCGTTTCGTTACCTTTCGGTTGCAGTTGCAACTAATAAAACTCGGTGGGGGGTAAAAACTGATCAAACAAATTGATCCGTAGCACTTAGTATGTTGGGTGTGCGATCACTATGCTTTCAGTACCACTAGCATGATAATTCCCGCGATGGCACCTCCGAAAATGATGATGCCAAAAAGGCGCTTCTTCGTTTGGCGATCATTGAACACTTGGCACCGGGAACTGATCGTGCTGCACTTTCCGGGGTTCGCTGCTTGTGCTGGGCATGATTACTGATGATTTAACACTCTCACTTCATCGCACCTGCGTGAGACACCCGCGAGAAACTACAACCGGGGGCAAGGCAAGCAATTGGCCACCACCAAAGACCGTTTGCTCCGTTCCGGAGGCAACCTTCGACGATGGAACTAACGTCAGCAATCACGGCGATGACGCTCGGCGGCGGCGACGGAACACTTCTCGAGCGCCACGCAACGAAAACGGCACACTCACGCCACAAACGTTGTAACGGAAAACGTTGTTGTCTTTCTAAACTTTGTAAACCTACGCCATATTTTCATTACTTTACTTATCGAACTCTGGTTTTTACTTTTGAACCTGACCTTTCTTTACCGAAACTGACCAAGCGCCGAACGGAACAGAGCGAGATAGTCGATGTTTTCTCTCTTCTCTTGTGATTCTCTTTTCTCTCTCAATTCTCTCTCTCTCTCTAACGGTTAACGGTCGAACTTGAACCGCACGCACACAGCCGGACGCACGTGCGCAAAAAGATGGCTGCGCACACTTCCAGCCGCCACTGGAAGCCACAGTGGGCCAATTTCGTAAGCATTGTGGTCAAAATTATTTTAGTTAAGCACACAATGACGAAAAGCTTGACGAAAAGAGAGAGGAACAAATCCAAACAGGTTCTCTGTCTCGCTCGCCCTTTGTCGACTCTGTCGACTTTTGAAAAGGATAAAGTTTTATCGGTTTTAAATTTTTATCGTTTAAAGATTACGACAAACTTTGCAAATAAGAATTCAATCTGCGACCAGAGCAGAAAACGCGACCAAAATGTAGATGCAAAGCGACCTTTGACGTGTTACTACTTTTCATGGACCTGGAACCTCGGTTCGATGGCACGTAAAATATTAGCGCTCTGGGAATACGTGAATAAAGTATTATTTCTATTTGCACCGCCTGATGTCTGGGGATTCTGTTCTGTTGGCGTCCCAAAAGTGTCACATTGGGCGGTCATAAAGGAAAATAATAAGATAAGATAAATGGTAAATCACGTCTGCATTCAACAAACATCATTATCACCTTTGAAAACGTGCTGTGAAGAACCCATAATTCAACGAGTCGGGTTCGCGCTTAAATTTGCACCTTCGCACTGTGACAGAGTTACACCGCGAAAGGAAATTGTCTCAAATTCTCTCGGATAATCTCGGAGAATGATACTTAGAATCACACACTCAAGGAAATGTTCTTCACAAACTACATTCTAAACTAGTTTTGGAATTTTGGTTGCTTTGAACCATCATTTGAAGGTTAGTCAAGAAAACAAAAATGTCCATCAGTCGAATATTTTAGGAAAAATATATAATTGTGGTTTTATGTTGATCCACATCCACTTATTTTATTAGTGACATAGCGAATATTTTATAACTTTTCCCAATAGCGTTTGTTTGGGGAGAGTTTAAAAAGGTATTATTTAAAAAAAATTACTTTCAAACTGTTAAAACTAAATATAAAGTTCATGAAAGTTACTTATCATTAGTTTATAGAACGAATTTTATCAACTTGAACCTCTTCTATACAAACCACAATGTCAACCCGAAAGAGAAACCTTTTCCGGTATCGCACATATCACGTAACATTCATTTCGTCACGCACTTTTAACCACGGTTTGGCGATCAGTCGGTTGGCTGGCTGGTTGCAAAATCTGATACTTGGGGTGCGGTATCTTCAATGCCTTATGTCTACGTTTACAACTGTTCTTCCCCCCACGGTAGCGCTGTAGAAACGTAGTGTAGGCACTGAAGCCAGATATTGCATGTTACTGCCGTGGTGCATACCAAAACCCTCCTACATGGCAGATACTTGCGCAAATGAACGAGAAAACATAAAACAGTAGTGAATAAAAGCAAATAAAATGGGTGCGACGGTGTTGCACCAGAGATCGTCTTGCAGTTGACATTGTCGTTTCAATTTTCAGTTCGTTGGGTAGGCCGGTTAACCCTTGTGCTCGAATCGAAATTTCATCATGATGATTCCAGTCTTCTGCATTTTGCCCGTTTTTCCTCTGGAAGCCATTTACCGAACAAAAAAAAACAATAACCTGAAAACAGCATACAACGTTTCACAGATCGTGAAACATAGATGCACTAAGAATGTTCATAAAATTTTATGGATAGCAATGAACCAGACCCTAAGCCTGCTTGCAGTAACGGCACAAGGGTTCATACGAAGATACCACGCGGCTGCACCAAGTACGGCCAAAGCTGGTGAATGGTTGTAACCGAAAACGGATCCGCGGAGGATGCAGCTTCAAGCAACCATCCGAAGCTCGATACGACTCTACACCGTCGAAACGAGGTCAACGTGATTACACAATTTGAGCTGCAGTGTCGCTCGAAGTATTTGCTACTTCGAGCCAGAAAGCCACCGTTGCAGTTTAAACCTGAACAAGTATCTCCCACGAACATTCAGTTGACTCACCATGACGCAAGTCTGTCGCCGGTTGTTCTTAGAGGTTTTAACGTGTGTTTAATGGAATAAGTTTTGGAAGAGAAGAGGGTAAGAGCACCTGGAACTGAAAACATTCTTACGTTGCTTTTGAAAGCTTCGCAGCATCGTTTGAAACCAGACGACATGTGACAGAACTGGTTCAACGTGAATGTTTGAGGATTATATTTACGCGCGAGAAAACACGAACTCAGTGCGAAAGATGGTTCAAAATTTTTCATTTAACGCATTTAACTTCATTCCTCATCGCTGGATTCTTGTTCACAGGATTGCATTCTGGTTGATATAATTTATCATTAAACAGACTCAACAATCAAGTAAATTCTCTTCTAACAAATTTTAGCACGTCCAATATCATGTTTAGTAGACCCATTTTAAGTTACTGTGGGAAACGGAACTACGAACGACCTCCACCCAAATTACATAACGCCGAGAAACCAACAATGGCCGCCCGCCAACGCTAGAGGGTCCTGAGGCCGCCGTTTGCTTCCGTTTTTTTTTTGTTGAATTTAGCGCGGATTGTCCGTTTGCGATTAGTTGTGCCCGCGTTGCCATGCCTTTCGCAGGACATTCTCCTTTTTTTGGTTGATTTGGTGTATCCTCTCTCTTTTTCGCTCTTTTCAGTTCTCTTTGTATCTTCCGCATTGCCAAGCTGACGAGTGTATGAAATATCGTGCGGCAAAGTCCATCACTCACCTGACTTGTAAGCAGCAATCGTTGATCGTTATTACGTGGCACACGCGTCAATGAGTCACGTTATCGGGCTG
>NC_069145.1:59071716-59074947 GCF_943734635.1 Anopheles cruzii
CATAGAGAGATAGTATTGCGCCGGTGGTCATGTGTGCGTGTGGCCGTCTGATAAACGACGAGCGTGACGAGTGCGCGCTGGCGAAGCGTAGTAATTGAAGCGGTTCTACACACGAGCAGAATCAGATGGGGAGCCGCCAACACACACTCGGTGGTAGTAATGCTTCGGAGTAAAGTTCGCACAAACGTCGGCAAGGTCGTTAATTGGCGAAACAATTAATGCTAAAATGTGCCCGCCGGCCACCGAAACTGATAATTGTTTTTTTTTGGCACCCCTACATCATTAGGCCATCGTGTAAGGTCACTGAACTTTAGCGGTAGGGTATGCCGCGCACAGCGAGAATGGACGCATAGGAAGACCTCAAAACAACTTACGAAATACATTAATGCTATCAGAAACTATCTGCGTGATTTTAGTGCTGACTACTAATATCATCCAGTTCGCCAGGGCAGTTCCGCGTTGAAACACGGGAGGTTATAGATTAAAGCCACGCTTCCTGCTACAAAGTTCAAAATGCAACGACAAGCAAAACCCGACCACCTTCATTACTATGCGGTGATTTCTAATAGCTTTCCTAGCCCGCGTGCGGCGCAACTATCAACAACTCGATTGAGTCACGATTTCCGTAAAGTGCGGCGAGGTTGTAGTCTGTGGCTGCAAAGAACTAGTTGCTTGACGGACTACAACATATTTGATGATTTTCTTCCTAATGAAGAGTAATCACTTATTGCATTAAATATTGTTCGCCCAACAAATTCATACAGTTTGCTTTACAGATTGAGTGAGTTTTGTTAACTACACGATATGGACCAAAAAGGACTGATAAAACAAGACTTGACTGACATGTGATCCATGCCAACTACAAAACCATCCATCGAGAGGAAGTGAGTCCGACCAAAACCAGAATAAAATACTGGAAAGACAACAAAAATGGGGTAGAAAACAAAAACTTATGCAATCCCATATCCGCGGCGGCTATGACAGCGAACGATCTCAACACTTTTACGTTCCGGTCAAAGTCCTCTCCAGCTGAACCGCGGCCTCAAAGGCCAAACCGCAAACAAAAGCAACCTGCCTGTGGTCGCGCTGGTTCACACACAAACACACCCGTGCCTACTTCAGGGTCTGGCTAGCTAGGGGTCCATTCGTCAACAATCCGATGAAGCTGAGCTGGGCTGGGCGGTTGGTGTGTGAGTATAATCCTGCCGCCTTTCGAGGCCTAATCCGATTCCAATTCGGTGGCGCTTCGCAGGCTGCGGTTGCGGAAAAAGATCTCACAAAATCTAGAAGCCGAAAGCAAGGTGTGGGGTGAAAAGCACCGGTGAAACTATGTTGCGCCGCCACCAACAACTCTTTCCAGCGCTGGCGTCGTGTTTGTGCCGAGAACTGGTTTACTGGCATCGATCATCGCTCGCTGCGAGTCAATTGTGCTGGCAAGTGGGAAGTTTTTGCTCACTAGCATTAGCATTACAGGCCCCCGGTAGCAATCCGGCGTCTTGGTCTTGATTGTTGTAATTTATTTGCCCCCACGTCCAGCACGAGATGTCGAGCGCAATTTCTTCGCTGACTTGTAGCTCTGTGGGTGAGCTACGAGAACTCTTATTTAAAGGTCACCGGTACCGGTACTATCAACTGTTTGTGTCGTTTGCAGTTGAGTTCAAGAGGCAAAATCGTGACGCCTTCGAATGCCGGCCGAGGGCGAGCTACTTGATATCAGCCACATCGCCGCGCCATTGACGATGATGACGATTGCTCATCGGTATCGTTGTCCAATGCCGCCCGTGGCTTATCATTGCCGCGACCTTCGAACGGATGAACGAAGCGCTGTTGTGCTTCGTTACGCCCTTAAACGATTTTGGGATTATTATTTTTATTTTCTGGAAGACAATGTTATGTTTTGCTCGCCATCATCAATACTATCCTGGACGGGTCGATGAAACCTTATCGGAACGGATTCTCGGCCGCAAAGCGCCTTTAATCTGCTTTATCCTTCAACGGGCTCCACACCGGCCGGTCGGTTCCTGGTTTTTCGGGTTCATTCCGCTTATCAGCTGGCCAATGGAGCTTACTTGGTTGCGGCGAAGTATCTTTAGAAGTGGATTAGTGTTTCTTTTTTTAATTCCATTGTGCGTATGACGTTCGTCGCTTCTGACGCATCGCTTAGCACGGAAATCGACAGCAAAAGAGGAGTATTTTACCACAGAAGCAACAATCAATTGTAACAATCTCAAAGTGTTCTTTTCGTATGCGGCCATCGCTTTTGCTCAAGGAAATACGTTTAATGCATTTATTTAAAACAGATCGTTCCGTGATGCTTATCGCCTTTACTCACGTGCTTCATAATTTTAGCCCTAACCTCTTTCGATGCAGACAGGACACTTCTCTGGACAGCTAACTTTGCCCCTGGATAACGGCCACAATTGATCGTATGCTCCGAAACCAAAAGAATTGAACTTTGGAGCTCGTGTACCTACAGCGCGTCCTAAAGTGCGCTTCCTGCCACTTGATCATGTGCGCCTCCCCACTTGATCATCGCGCAAAAGAATAATGAACAGCGACCGAAGATCAGCCAGCGACACATTCACACTTCACAAACACACGGACGGACGGAATCGGTGTTATTTTAAAATCAGTACGTGCTCCTCCCATATGCCCATTTGCTCGATTCCGCCACAAGCGGATTTTATCTCGGGGCTTGGTGGTTGTGCGCATCGCTACAGCTACCGGAACCAGCCGCAAATCCGACCGCTGTCCGGCCGCGGCGGCTACAATCAACTATGCCGCGGACTTTGTACTGCCCATCATTTACGTCACCATCGCGAAACCGGCTGCGGCAAGCGTTGGTGTTGTTGTTTGTTTTTCAAATAGCAAAATAACGCCAGAACCACCAACACCCGGCCGTCGGACGGGTGCTATTAGCCAATTTTTTTTGTCAACCCCTCTAGCGTCATGAGCTTGCATGTTTTTTGGGTAATTTGTTTATTTTGTATTATAATTGAGCGTGAAAGATGTGAAGCACAGTCTGCTTATAATCCTTTAAACCAACATTAATGCTTTTGCACCTTGGACCGGTTGAATCAAGACCATTGGCAGGATTTAGCAATCAGTGACCAGTCGCAGCCGGATTTAAAAAAAATCGAAGGTTCGATAATGCGTGCCCGTCTTTTTTGATGATTAACACATCCGTGCAAAGTGCAGGTGAATGGCTCATGTCTCATGCCCAACTCGTTT
>NC_069145.1:59075113-59081270 GCF_943734635.1 Anopheles cruzii
GTGACGCGATCGGATTATAAAAAGTATCCTATCTGGGGCCCTTGGATCTAAGCTACCTCCACACCAATTTTCAGCCAAATCGGTTCAGCCGTTCTTGAGTTATAAGTAAACAGAAAATAGCGCGGTACTCTTTTATATATATAGATTGAGCGTGAAAGATGTGAAGCACAGTCTGCTTATAATCCTTTAAACCAACATTAATGCTTTTGCACCTTGGACCGGTTGAATCAAGACCATTGGCAGGATTTAGCAATCAGTGACCAGTCGCAGCCGGATTTAAAAAAAATCGAAGGTTCGATAATGCGTGCCCGTCTTTTTTGATGATTAACACATCCGTGCAAAGTGCAGGTGAATGGCTCATGTCTCATGCCCAACTCGTTTTATCATTTCCCATACACGACCTATGAGTGTTTATCGTTTGATGAAAAAGAAGCCATCTTTTTTTGGATGCCTCACCATCCTTTCGGATTATTTTAAAACTTAAAGGGATAATTACTTACTCAATGTTGAAGTTCTTGTTTTGATATGAGATTTCAAAATATTACTTAAAGCTAGACGTCCACTTAAAGCTAGACAAAAGAAAAGAGCCCTCAATGACCATTTACATTAGTTGTTTACAATCGTTAGCGTCTAAATTGACCCATTCTCGATCCCGGCATACGCAGACCAGTTGTAGATTGCTGGCCAGGACCGACACACCTTCTTGATAGATGCGCATTTCACCAACACTACCAACATCAGCATTGGTCTAAGACAACAAAGGTATGTGACGTGCCGAGTGCGTAATGGGTTGCGGTGGCCACTATCTTGGTTTCGCTTCCGAAGAACGGATCCCATGACACGCTGGACGGAGCTCGTTAGTCGGTGTGTGTCTGCCGTCGCGTGTGGTTCTGTCCGCGCAATCTTACCGTCAGCGTCCGACCTAACTAAACCTCATTCTAGTACCTTAGGTGCGTATACGCTGGCCGAGAAAGAGAGAGTTTACTGATAATGGCAGGTTGAGGTTGTTTAAAGAAAGTGACTTGTTATGTGTCATGTGGCAGCAACTCAAAATAAACCCCGTGGAGCTATGGCGACCCACTAACCCTTTGGGGTTCCTATCTGAATTCTGTTCAAGGGCTGACGTTTTTACTTGAGTGAACAAGAAATTGGTTAAGAAAATCAACATGAAGTGTGTCCACTGTGTAGTGTTGACCGTGTTTGGGGGTTTCTAGCCCGAGCCCTTGTGTAACGGCACTGGAGCTACGACGATCGGAGAGTTCCGAAGCTAAGCGTGGGCTTGTTCGCGTCGGAACGAAGTGCTTGTGCAATCCAGTCGTAGACGTCGAACAATGAAGCTGGTAGGGTCAGCACATGGAAACTGTTTCGAACCGGACGGATCACCGCGATCTCCGCGTCTTCTCGCGTACCGCAACCCTTTGACGCAAGATCGATGATTGCGAGATCGAAGGTGAATGTGAAATGGTCAGGTCATTACAAATGCACCGTTCGAAGAAACTTCGATCCTAAAATTCAGTGAATGGTGTAGTGTAAGTTTTCGAAAGGAAAAAACGTGACCCTCAGCACCGTTGGCACTGGTAGCGGTGAATTAACAGCTGGTTGTTGAACGCACGTGCTGGCCACAAGGTCCAAAAGTGTGACTGTATCATGCATTATTTGTAGATCACTTTTAAATTGTTGAACAACACTGATCGGATTGGACGCGGTCACCCTCCGTGAGGTCACTAAAGGTGCACGATCTTCACCTTCACCCGCAAAGCTCGACATTGACGGTGGAAAGCTTTAGTTGAATCACTCACCCGTGCCAAAGAAAATGCATATGAAATCGACGCTCCCGGGGGGCCTCAGTGACCTCGATGACCGCCGTTTCGCCGCAATGCGCACCGGCAACCACTTTCGGTTAAGCCTCCTTCGGTGGTAAAGCTTGGACGGATGAGACGACGTTTCTACGTTTCTCAATAAGTGAGATAAAAGCCACTGAAAAAGAGCAACATTGGTGGGGACGCCGTGGAGCTGTTCATTGCCACCTTGCGGCGCAGGTTGACGATGGTATACGCAACATACGCAAGGCGATCGCGATGCGCGTTCAATGTCATATAGCATTGTGAGGCTCCAATCGAACGCAAAGCCAAGAAGCCAGCAGCACAACGATGGTGTTCAACCGTGTCCATAGTGGTGTGTTGGTCTAAATTGTCTGCCAAAGTTCGTTTCGTAACCATTTCCAACGAAGTGGCGAAGGAAGGGATGTTGGCCACTTGGCCAAACTCAAGGTCATGGACGCATTTGCGGCCAAACTGAAAGTTTGTTTGGTGATGTTAAAAAACATATTTTAATTGGAACACACCGAAGGCCTGCGGTGCACGTGGAGTTGTGGGTCAAGCCTTTCGTAGTGTGCTTCCAACTGTTTGAGAAGATTGTTTGATGCGCTTCTTATCATGCCTCCCCCTCGGGGATCCGTGAGATTTGTATTGCAAACTATCACACAGGAAACGTGGTGCTGGTAGTTTTGTTATGAGGTACTCGTAGAGTTGCTTCGTAATCGGCCAGCACGTGGCGCGTGGCACGTGGTCATTATTGTGGGCTCTATAGAAGTTTGGCTGGGATAGTCTTAATTTTACTAACTACACAGTAAACATATTCTTATAACGCAACCAATCATTTGGCTATTTATGATGTCGCGTCTACTCTCTTTGTTAACAATGACAACGTGACATTGAGGTTTTCATTCCATACGTACATTTTATCTGGCAACCGCCTATCAACGAGCATTCGGGCCGTGACCCGACTGATAACGTTCCGGATTTTGGCAGCGAAGACACTCACGGGGCCCAGACCTATTATTATCAAACGGAAGAACGTTGACCCTAATCGCGTCTAATGTGACCTATTTTTTCTAACTTATGTCCGTGTTTACCCCTTTTCGCCCCTTTTAGTGCCGAGTTCAATCGTTCAACAACTGCAAAGCCGTGGTCGTGGAGAGAAAAGTCCCGCATTCGTACCGGTAACGATTAGCCGGCTGTGCTATGGCTGAAGCTCATTCAGCTGTTGCATTCTCGTTTTCCATCACCCACGAGGGATGGGACATAAACTACGATCGGGAGGTTCTGGATCTCGTCTGGCAGTCGGGTGTTCGATCCTGGAAGAAACGGCTAGCCCGTTGGAGGGTAAGTGTGGCGCCGATGGCGGCTAATGGGCGGCGTTAATTTAGTTTGCCAGTGGACATTCTGCTAAATTACTGTCTCCTTTGCCCTTCCAGACCGGCGTCCGTAACGGAGTGTACCCGGCACATTTACAGAGCCTCTGGCTGGTAATAGCTATAGCAATCGGATTGCACTTTTCACAACGACACGTCCCGTTCGATTTAGTCAACAAATGGCTTTTGGTTTTGCCCGGGTAATTATGCGCCACTGATCACCGGCTGCAGACGAAGTTCCCGCCAAACTGTTCTTAATCTATAATCCATTGTTCTATCCATCCAGTGACACACTGCAATGGCAACTGGCGGCATGTTCGCTGGCGGGTTTGGTAGTTTGGTTATCCATTTGCTACACGATGCGATACTCACTGAAACTGTTGCTCATGTACAAGGGCTGGATGTACGAGAAGCGCGCCCCAGGCAGCAAAGTATCACTCCAGGTATAGTTCTTACGCGTAACATTGATCACTGATGATTAGTGATCACACACCTGCACAAATAGATTGACGCTTTTGCTTTGAATAATTCACAGACCAGACTGTGGGCATTATTTGTGAAAGTGCTTGCCACCTGGAACAAGCCGGGATTGTACAGCTTCCAGGGATCGCTCCCACGGTTGCCCCTGCCGAGCGTCCAGGATACGATGGGTCGCTACCTTCGTTCCGTTCGCCCGCTGCTCGATGATGCTAACTACAATCGCATGGAGCGGCTAGCGAACGAGTTTCAGCGCGGCATCGCCACGAAGCTACAGCGATATCTCGTGCTGAAGAGCTGGTGGTCGACGAACTACGTGTCCGATTGGTGGGAAGAGTACGTATATCTGCGAGGCCGCGGTGCCCTGATGGTAAACAGCAACTTCTATGGCATCGATGCCATTTTCATGCACCCGACAAAGGTACAGAGCGCTCGGGCCGCTAGTGTGATCAATTTGTTGTTACAGTTCCGTCGGACCGTCGAACGGCAAGAGCTTGAACCGGTAAGATATGGTTGGGTTGCTGGGGAAAGCGTAGTAACGCAAAGTCACGTTCCTGTTCCTGTGGTTTAGATTCTAGTGCAAGGACTGGTGCCACTGTGCTCCTGGCAGTACGAGCGTATCTTCAACACGGTCCGGGCACCAGGTCTGGAGAGCGATAAAATTATTCACTACCAAGACTCGAACCATATCGTTGTGCTGTTCCGGGGCTGTTACTACAAGGTTATCATCTACCACAACGGCCGACTGCTGCGGCCGTGTGAGCTGCAAATTCAGATCGAACACATACTGCAGCAGCGCGAGGAAAAGCCACAGCCCGGCGAAGAGCTGCTCGCTTCGCTGACCGCTGGTGACCGTACCAAGTGGGCTCAGATTCGTCAGACGGTGTTCGCCAAGGGAGCCAACCGCACGGCCCTGCACACCGTAGAGAGTGCTGCGTTCGTGCTGTCGTTGGATGAGAACCCGTTCGAGTTCGATCTTGCACATCCGGAAAAGCTGGACCAATTCGGACGCTACCTTCTTCACGGCAATGGTCACGATCGGTGGTTTGACAAGAGCTTCACCGTATGCGTGGGAAGTAATGGACGGGTAAGTGTATTCGTTGCGCCAACCAGAACACCGCCTGAAGGAAGGCACGAACAAATCAAAACCGTTCCATTATTCACCCGTTACAGATTGGTTTCAATGCAGAACATACGTGGTAAGTTGTTCGTTACGTGCTCGTTACTCTGCAGGTATCTCAGGCGAAGCTTTCCATCGACGATATTCTACACTCTGACCACAGGATTGTCGTCAGATCAAGTTCCTCCATTGTTTCTGTCTATCCACACAATCGTCCTCATCGATAGTGTAGTTAAATCACGAGTTCATCAATAGACCAAGAACGTCAGCATACAACTACCACAGCAACGTGGACAGCTCCATCGTGCCGATCGTCTTATGTTCTTCTCTTTCTTTCTCTTTTCATCGTTGTAAAAATCGAACCGCGCGAAACAACGTAAACCCACATCGATCGTTTCTCTACCATTGACCCACAAAACACCAACGACACCGTTTCCGTTATCCAATTTGAACATTTGCATCCTATTGTTCGAAACATTACACATCGTTATCTGTATGTTTTTCTCCCATTCAATCGTCATCGTACCGTCCGTCACCATCAATACGCCATGGATTCTGTGGTGCGTCGTACTCGCAGGGCGGATGCAGCCGTCATGTCACACATTTGGGAAATGCTGATCATGGGTGAAACGGAGCAGCGGTAAAGTGTTTCTGATTGATCCTTTAACTCCCGAGGCCACTTCTCACTGTTACCGTTCCGGAGATACGGAAGGGTTTCAGTGAGATGTGTTTCGAGGAAGTCACGAACGCACGTAAAATGCCCCAGTCGATTGTTGGTTATAGCTACTTTTGAGACATTGGTTGTATGGTTGCGAACGCACGAGGCATATTTGTATATAGATCCGCATTATGCTTAATTCAATGCTTTCTACTCGGTGTGCATAGATGTTAAAATGGTTGTCAATTCTTCCACAAAAAGGTTAAAAAAGGACGGCGTTTTACGTTGCTGGTGCGATCAGTGGTGGTGGTTGCTGTTCTATTATTCTGCGGCTATTGTGGAGGATTCTCTTTCCAGCAGTCAGGTTCTTGTTGGTGCTGAAAATCACACTTGACAGCGTTGACCGAACCACTCTTCACCACCCATTTCTCTATCCACTGCCATCCACTTTCGTTGATTTACATCTGCACACACACGCATTTCTGTCATCTTCGCACCATCACTTGCAGCAAGAAAGAACTCTATTGTATATTATCTTCCTCAACTCTTCACCATCCAGTAAACATAGTACTTACTGTTCTACTGACTTTTGTTCTCCAGGGCTGATGCACCTGTTTTGGCACTTGTTTGGGAAAATATTGTCGCTGATGAGGCAATCAATAAACGGTAAAGGTTTTATGTTTAATGATCTTTTCTCCATTCTGACTTA
>NC_069145.1:59081690-59087950 GCF_943734635.1 Anopheles cruzii
TTGACTTTTGTTCTCCAGGGCTGATGCACCTGTTTTGGCACTTGTTTGGGAAAATATTGTCGCTGATGAGGCAATCAATAAACGGTAAAGGTTTTATGTTTAATGATCTTTTCTCCATTCTGACTTAATCGAAAAATAACAAACATACACACACATTGACAAAGGCATCCCGGGAATCGGCCCGTGCCTGTGTAGTGCATGGACTTATCGCGAAGCTTTTATTTCGGTAACCGACAATCTAACTTACTAACCTGGCAATCACACTATCATGGTGCACCTAATTCGAAAGGCTTTTGGATAACAATTGAACGAGTTGTTCAACAATTTTAAACAACTGTAAGTTGTTCTGAATTGTGTTGCAGCAGCTTTTGCGCGGAAATGTTAATTTGTGAAACTAAAGTTAGATGCACTTTTAACCAAAACCATATTGACGTGTAGATTGCATGCGCCAAGGCTTCGGCTTTCTTTAACGTTAGCAAATTGTTTAACAAAGCTTGCACTAGACTAAATAAACTTGCACTTAGCTACCCCGCCCGCAGTTAACGTATGATAGCTGATAGTATGTAGAATTCGATAGTGTCTCAAAACTTTCGCACGCAATTCTGTAAGCCCCTTTAGATCTTCACTAATCGAAATTATTGTTTGCCCTCATGGCATCGTCACAGATACGATGAGAATGGTAACACCGTTGGCATTCCTGAGTTTGAGCCGCCCACTCCGAAGCGCTTGGTGTGGGACCTGAATGACAAGGTGGCGCTGGAGGCAATCGACGAGGCACATCTGGCTGCTCAGAAGCTGTTGAATGTAGGATACTCAAACAGCAGCCACATGCACTGTTAAACATTGTTTATTATACTGTACGTGAATTTCTTACTTTTATCGCCCAGGACGTAGATTTACGAATTCTCGTACACGATGCCTACGGTAAGGGACTGATGAAAACGTGTCGCCTCTCCCCGGACGCGTTCATACAGATGGCTTTGCAGTTGGCGTACTACCGAGATGCCGGCAAGTTTTCCCTCACATACGAAGCTTCGATGACCAGACTGTTCCGTGAGGGGCGCACGGAAACGGTTCGTCCGTGCACAATCGAATCCGCTGCTTGGGTGAAGGCGATGCTCGATAGCAGCGTTTCGGTAAGTCAACCGAACGATCATATTTTAGCTGTATGGTGACTTTTGATCCTGCTCGTAGGTCCAAGAACGAGTGCGTCTACTGAATGCCGCCTGTGACCGGCACCAGCTCGGTTATCAGGACGCGATGTGCGGCAAAGGTATCGATCGGCATCTGTTTTGCCTGTACGTCGTGTCCAAGTACCTGGAGATCGACTCACCCTTCCTGCAGGAAGTGCTGAGTGAACCATGGAGATTATCCACTAGTCAAACGCCGCACGGCCAAACGTCCAAGATGGACCTGAAGAAGCATCCGAATTGCATTAGCGCCGGCGGCGGGTTCGGCCCTGTCGCTGATGATGGGTACGGTGTATCGTACATCGTGGCAGGCGAGGATCTTATCTTCTTCCACATTTCGTCCAAGCGGTCCTGCGGCACCACGGTAAAACCGAAAGTGAACCTGTGGTTCGATATATTGTGTCGAACGCCCCGTTTAACTATTGGCCTGTTTTGTTTTTCAGACCTCGGAACGATTTGCACAGGAAATTTGTCGCGCATTATCGGACATGAAACATCTGTTCGAGGAATACCGTAGCCTACAGAAGAAGAGCATCACGAACGGCGCCAAAGCGGACAAGTAGCAATCTTAAACCAAGGCACACGTTAAAGTGGAAAACAATCATTCGTCTACCGACGGTGCCAACCATGGTGCCGTTGCGTACATCACAAAACCTCACCCGGCAGTATCCTTCAATGTTCGTTAACGTCCTAGAAGAGCGCCGGGGGTCAAAAACAAACCTACACAACCATTCAATGTTCAATCTGACACCTTCCCATGCGGCACCGCACTGCAAAACATTCTATTTTAGGTTGGACTCGTTACTATATTTGTTGATAGTTATTTCAAATTTTTGACTTAGTATAACATTCTTTCCTGGAAGCGTGCCTTTCAATGGTGGAAACCGTGAAGGAGACATAAGGTGTCGAATGAAGTACACTAGTTTAAATGTTATTCTTGTGTTTGATTCTATTGTAGCCAAGGCAAATCCCTGTATCGAAATTGGCCTGCTGTTATGCTGTTGCAGTCTAACTTTACAAGGAATTGAATGGATAAATGTGTGACAACCAATCAGAAAAAACTAAACATGGATCAACGCAATCATCAATGCAATGCAATAAGAGGCAATTTTATGATGTGTGTAGAAATTGTTTCCCGCTTTGATTTTGTTTTTTTATATAGAGTTTACGATTAGTTTGTTGTAGATAAATAGAAAACAGGAGCATTATAGGAAATAGGATAGTAGATTTTAGGGAAAAACACAAGCATATTTGAGAGAGTTAAAACAATTGATGGATGGTGGAATTATGCGTGCGAAGTAGAGGACAGAAGCTATCCACTTTTTTAACTCTTGTACATCTGTGTATAAAGCCAATTTTTTGAAATAAACCTAATACATTGTAATTTGATTTGTGAGTATCTGACTGGAAATTAAATTAAGCATGAATATGTCACAATGTGCTCCAGTCGTCCTCAAGCATCGATAAATTATAACCCAAAACAGATAACTAAATTTTGTTGATGTTGCACTTTCGTGGGTTGTTTCTGCTGCAGCCAGTGACGCGTTGCTATGGAAGCAGTCGTGGCTTTGTTTGGTAAACGTTACGGTAATCTTAGCAACGGTGAAAACCTACATTACGGACTGTCATGCGTTAGTGTTGTGTTCTTTTTCATCAGTGCACCAGGCCATTTAGTGAGGCTTTATTTGCAAAGAATTTACCTAGCAGAAAACATGAGTGAGCTAAATTCAATGGAAGTTGATACAACCGAAACAATACAGGATATAGCCATAAAGTTGGTCACCGAGCAGCTGAAAAATGAAACTAGTTTGGCGGTTGGCCCTACGGAACGGACCATCTTCGTCCTCGGCAGCAAAGGTGTCGTAAGTGGCTATTTCTACTTCTATCCAATCAGAGCTAGTGGCTGAATTCGAACGGTGTTTCCTTCTTTAATTGCAGGGCAAATCTACATTGATCAACAGGTTTCTCGACCGTGATGATATGCCGCGCCCTACCTTGGCACTCGAGTATTCGTTTGGCCGACGAACGGCGTCGGGACAAGGGGCCCAGAAAAGCATCTGCAATGTTTGGGAGCTGGGTAGCTTGGCCAACTCTAGCCAGCTGATTGAGATGCCGATTCGATCGCATGGAGTCGAGACTTTTTCTACTATCGTCATGCTGGATCTATCGCATCCCGATCGCCTGTGGACCGATTTAGAGGCTGTGGTGAACGGGTTAAAACAAGCCGTGTCCAGACATGCGTCCCAGGGGCAGACCGACGAGATGAAAAACCAAACCGTGCTGCGCGTTGGCAAAGACCATCCAGACCTCGCCACCCTTGAGCTCTTCCCGTTTCCGATTGTGATCGTCGGCGGCAAATACGACTTGTTTCAAAATCTCGACTCCGAAGTCCGGAAGCACGTTTGTCGCTGTTTACGCTCCATCGCCCACACGCTGGGAGCGGCGGTTCTGTTTTACTCGTCAAAAAACTCTGCCCTCACCAAACTCGCCCGAGACACGATGAACCACCTGGGGTTCGGCAGTCCCTCGAATCCCTTCCGGACGACTGCTTTCGATCATTCTACACCACTCGTGATACCGTTCGGGGGCGACTCCTGGGAGCGGATCGGTGTAACGCCCACTAACTCCGAACGCATTGGGCACAGTTTCAGTACGCAGATTCCACAAGTCGCTATGACGAACGGCATTCTGCCGGACGATCCGGCGAAGGATCCTGGCTTCAGAGAGCCAAGTATCGATGAGTTGCGCTCGCACAAGGATGAGGAGCTGATGTACGTGCTCAAAGACACCGAGATTCGGATGAAATTTGAAGTAGTACAATAGTCGCCCACACTCTGTTGGGGATAGGATGGCGAATGTTATGTTCCGAACAAGCATTATGCAACACGAGCGTCGATAAGGTCAACAACCCTGGTGGTGAGCATTATCCGTAGAGAAGCGGTGTCTGTAAAAGAATGCGAAAATGGAGCCGCAAAAGACCGCGTTCTCCCAAACGACGCTATGAGCGATGAGTTCCCTGATGCCGGCGGTGGAAATGTAAATAAAAACTTTACTTTCGGGGACCTACGGCGCAACCATAGAAATGATGGCGCATGTGCGACATCCGGTATTGCCTTTGCGATTGAAAGAAAACATGAAGCGTAACGTTCGAGTGCGGAGAGCTATTTATGCAACTTGATTGACGGCCGCCGAATTAGCGAGATGGCCACTCGAAAACGGTATACGAATTATGGTTTGAATCAATTGATACCAGATCTCCAGATCTACCTGGCTGCATCTGTTGACTACTTCTGCTGACACGTGACCAAATAAACTGTTCTTTATTTATGTATTTTTAATTTATGGTGATTTTTTTGTAATAAAAGCAGTTTAACACAGGGAATATGTTTTCCCAAATTTTATAAATGGTGTGCATTAAATAACAAAGTGCGACATCAGTTCCGGTAAAAACTAAAGCAATGATGACCAATAACTAACCTATGATAACTATGGAAAGCTAATGTTTATAAGCCCCGCTCTGTTTTTTCTCTGATCACGATTCCGTGGAAACCGAACCGAAAACGCCATCGGAGATGAGAAACCATTTTTCTCGCGAGACACGATGTTTTTCCTCAGCAGGGAACTCACAGCTGAAGGAAAATACCCGTTTCTTTCCCGAATCCACCTCCACCGCATCCCTACCAAGTGACGGGGCTTGATCAGTTGATTTAATGGCCTCAAACTCTCATTTTCTCTCTCCGTTTTCTCTCTGATTCTCCACGGAAAAGTGCGAATATTTTCCAGCTGCGATCGAGCGAACGCGAAGATGAGTTCCGCGGACACTCGCGCTCCCACCAAAGAGTTGAACCGCGTACTCACACACTCGAACCACCAACAGCGAAGTTCCGAGTCGTTGCGATTTTCCAGTAAGGGCAGTTTCTAGTAGTTAGTGGTTCGGCGTAACAGAGCAACGTGTGCCCGACGGTGTGCGTGGTGGTTGTTTTCGCGTGGAAAACTGTCTCTTCGCGATTGCGTTTGAGTGCGAATTTCATTGTTACGGTGAGAATTGAATGGACAAAGTGCACCGTCCCTTGCTGGGCTACCGTTTTTCGAATTCCGACCATTTTCTGTATTCCCGAAGAAACCCACAGTCGCGCGAAAGGAAAATCGGTGGTGAAACACGGAACGGAGTTGAAGTCAGTATCGATTAAATCCTTCCTCCACTTCCCGACGGTAAAGCGGGCGACTACACACGGTCGCTGGGTGGGTGTACGGCTTTCGGCACGTTTAACGCAAAAGGAATAAGGCAATGCTGTTTTCGATATCGGATACGCGGTACAATGTTCACAACACATTACGTTAGCGTGAGCTGAAAGCGAAAAAAATTTCTCAACACCCATTCGCAGGCTCGGGTCGAAGTTTCACCTTTGGAAAATCTTCGCTCGCACATCGAGGCAGTGTGTGTGTGTGTGTGGCGCACGTGAAAAACAACAAATCGGAGCACCCTGCCGTATGCGGTTTGTTGGAAAATGACGAAGCGTGGAAAGCGAAACAGTAAGTGAAGCTGAAGCTCTTTGACGAACCCGCCCGGAACCCGCCAAGAAAGTGAACGATGTTGCAGTGCGTCAGGTGAAAAGGAAAAAAGTGAAATTTCGTCGTCTAATTTGCACCTGACCCGCCAAGGGGCCCGCCAAGATGCCACGCTTTTCTTCCTAAAACCATCGCGCGAGTGAAAACGCGTGAGAAAGCGTAGAGAAAACGAAACACAATCATCAGCACCGTACGGTGCTGTGCACCGTAATAGAGATTACCTTCCTTATCGTCCCCTCCTTTGGCCCATCCTTAGCTACGGAAAAAGAAACCAGCAGCAGTTTAATCAGTGATACCAATTATCAGCTCCCCTTTGGGCGGTGTTGCATCGTCACCTTTGCCGGCCACGGGTTGCTTCCATTTTTGCTGTGGGAATTCGATGCACTGCGAGTACCGGTTGCAGGTCACTTCAGCTGTTATCGGGGTATCGATTCGATTCGAGACGGCCCCAAGCCAGCCCGATAACGTGACTCATTGACGCGTGTGCCACGTAATAACGAT